>NW_026067927.1:7616532-7668175 GCF_014885135.2 Alexandromys fortis | reverse complement strand
GAAACAACCTAGATGCCCTTCAATTGAAGAATGGATGAAGAAAGTATGGAATATATACATATTAGAGTACTACTCAGCAGTAAAAAACAAGGACTTCTTGAAGTTTGCAGGCAAATGGATGGAAATAGAAAACACCATCCTGAGTGAGGTAAGCCAGACCCAAAAAGAGGAACATGGGATGTTCTCACTCATATTTGGTTTCTAGCCATAAATAAAGGACATTGAACCTATTATTATTATTATTATTATCATTATTATTATTAATTATATTTACTTGCAAGTATTCATTACCAGGAGTTATTGTTCTGATTTGAGACCTCTGGCTTCTGCTACATGGCCAATAACTCTCATGTAGATTAGATCTATGTATGTCTCTTTTTAGGGTCCTCATTTTTGTCCAGGTTCTCTGGGATTGTGATTTTGCAGGAAGGACTGATTGTAGGTCCAAGGTTTTCTTGGCTGGATTGCTGCCCCAGTCCCACTACTGGAAGCCTTTCCTGGTTACAGAATATGGACAGCTCAGGCTCTGTATCTTCCATTATTAGGAGTTCTCAATAAGGTCATCCTCATAGACAGAGACAGAGACCCACATTGGAGCACCGACAGAAATCTCAAGGTCCAAATCAGGAGCAGAAGGAGAGAGAGCACGAGCAAGGAACTCAGGACGGCGAGGTGTGCACCCACACACTGAGACAATGGGGATGTTCTATCGGGAACTCACCAAGGCCAGCAGGCCTGGGTCTGAAAAAGCATGTGATAAAACTGGACTCACTGAACATAGCGGAAAATGAGGACTACTGAGAACTCAAGAACAATGGCAATGGGTTTTTGATCCTACTGCATGTACTGGCTTTGTGGGAGCCTAGGCAGTTTGGATGCTCACCTTAGGAGACTTGGATGGAGGTGGGTGGTCCTTGGACTTCCCACAGGGCAGGGAACCCTGATTGCTCTTTAGGCTGACGAGGGAGGGGGACTTGATTGAGGGAGGGGGACGGAAATGGGAGGCAATGGCGGGGAGGAGGCAGAAATCTCTAATAAATAAATAAACAAACAACAAAAAAAAACAAAACTAAATAAATAAATAAACTCCCGACCTTAAAAAAAAAAAAAAGTCATCCTTATAGAATCCTGGGAGTTTCTACATCACTCTGTTTCCTCTAACTCAAAACTGTGACAGGCTTTTGTGTCCTTAAGCTTGTTATGCATCCAAAGATGGCATTGAACTTCTGATCTTGCTGTTCCACCTCCCAAGTAGTGAGGCTACAGGTGTGTGCCACCATCCCTCATTTCCATGGTGCAGAGAATCACATCTGTAGCTTTGTACAAGCCATCAAGGCACTCGATCACCTGATCTCTATCCCGGCCTTCGTAATCTTGATCTTGACATGTTTTTACCTCTCAGGACACCTATTAGGTGACATGAGTGCTCTAATTGTTATAGGAAACATGATAGATAGGTATCTTCCTTGGGAATGTGCCAACTGTCTCAACACATTCCCAGTGAGGATTCACCTCCAGAGGCTGCGAATGCAATCGCCCTTAAGCTTTTCTCAGGCAACCTCTGAATAGGCTGTACTTTGCCACTATTTATTAATGTTATCTACATTTTAAAATGAATGTTGCATATCTGTGGACTCTGCTCGCTAACAATGCACTGAGTCAGGTCAGGGAAGATTAGCTGGGATTTTGTGTAATTTGATATTTGACAGTGATAGTAAAATATATACCGAGTCAGAACTGGACTTGTTAAATGGAGATAGTTTTCAATCTGTAATGTTCCATTCAGAAATCCTTGTGATGCCGACTCCTAAGACCAAAACCCTGAAATAAAAGACTTGATCACCTATTTAGATCTGTTGAAATATTTCCCAGGTTTGTATGTATACTTACCACAATATTACAGTGGATCTGAATCCCTGTGTATGTTTCTAGGTTGATTATTTGTGTGCATCTATAATAGACTATATATAAATTGAAAAATATATACATAAAGTTATACAAAAGAACAGTCTATATACACTTATGAATATAATTAGTCTTGCTAAATATAAATAGTATAGTGTACATAAATTAAATATAGGAAGCAATATATATATAAATAAATGTTGAAATAGGAGCGGTGGGGCTGCGTCCCCAGCACCCCAGCCACCTGGCTAGCTTATGCCCGAAATAACAACACACAAACTGTATTCATTTAAACACTGCTTGCCCATTATATCTAGCCTCTTCTCGGCTGACTCTCGCACCTGGACTAGCCCATTTCTAATAATGTGTGTAAGCACCCCAAGGTGCACTTACCAGGAAGATTCTAGCCTACGTCCATCCTGGATCGGAGCTGCCTGGGAGAGCGGGAGCCTGGTGTCTTTGCTCCAGAGAGCAGAGCTATCGGGTCTCCGGGAGCAGAGCAGAGTCTGAGCTCACTTCCTCTTCCTCCCAGCATCCTATTCTGTTTACTCCTCCCACCTATGTTTTAACCTATCAGGGCCAAAGAGTTTCTTTATTGCTTAACCAATGAAATCAACAGATTGATATATGACACTCCCACATCAAATAAATGTACTGTTCTTTTGTATATGTTTATACATAAAATAATAGGTATGTTTAGATGATTGTTTACTCTATTGATTATAATCTCTGTATGCAATTGTGACAAACATTGGTAAACATTGTACAATTATGGCTTTTTGCATGCTCTTTCTTTAGTGCATGTATTATGATGTGCATACATGTGTAGGATATATGGGTATATATAAATTTTCTATACAGACAACTGCATGCCACAGTCTAAGAGTAAATGTTAGAGAACAGCCTCAGGGCTTTTTCTTGGCATTAAACCTTTGAGAACCGGATCTCTTTGCTCAACACTATGTACAGCCTGAGATTCCAGGAAAGAGCCTCCTCCCACTGCCTTCCCCTCTCCTTGTAGAAGCTCTGGAACTGCAGGTGCACACTACCATGGTCAGATTTCAGGTGCGCTCCAGGAACTCAAACCCAAATCCACCTCCGGTTCTTGTGCATGTTTATTTTATTTTAGTAACTGCTGTAAATGAAGGATTTCTAACATGAATTGGCTTGTACAGTGTTCTTCATTTCAAAATTTATATCGGTAAAAACCCTGTTTGGTGACAGTGATTCACCTGATAATAAGGTGTCTTCCCCAGAGCATTAGACACATTTAAATTTAATTAAGATATAATTGCATCATATATTTCCTCCCTCCCTCTTGTCTTTCCAACCCACCTCCTCATTTTCCTTATAATAGGAGATACTGTTTTTTTTTTTTTTTTAATGGGTGGACTGATTAGGGCAGTACACTTTGCAGAGTTTAACAAGCCTGCAAACTCTTTTTTTTTGGTGGGGGGGGGAGGCTGGGCCTTTCATACATGGGCCCTATTGTTTTTCACAACAAGCTGCTGTTCACAAACTATTTCCCAGGGAGTTTTTATTTAATTGTGGTATCCAAAATAGGAATGTTTGAGAGACAACGTGGTTGGACTTTCTTCAAATACTGATACATGTAATTCATTTTCTCAAAAGATCATCAGATTGAGTTTATTTAACAGGAATTTCTTTCAGTGTTCTTAAACATGATATCCTACACCAGTGCTGAGATTAGGGGTACAGAAATGGATACAAATGGGGTTCAAGTCTGAAGGAACTTGCTATCTGACAACAGGAATAACATGTAAATGAGTTATTAAGTTGTAGCACTCATTCACATTTATTACAACATTCTACTCTGTTTGCTCATTGGAAGAGAAGGTAATAATATCTTTATAAAAGTTGCTATCTGTGCCATATGTTAAATTACGGATTTTAAAACATATTTTCTTGAGAAACAGACATCAATATGATATGTTATTATAACAAACCATTATCCTTTGCCTGGAGATTTTCGGAGGTGAGAGATGTTGTCTAAACTGTCTAAAATATTGAGGATAGCTTAATAAAGTCAGAAACCAAGTCTGGGTAATTATGAACTCTGAGCACAGCCTAGCTTTTCTGTGTGGCATGGGTGGTTATTGGGTTGTCTGTTTGTTTAGGACCAGGTTGTATGCAGGAAGGACAGGCGTGGAGTCAAAGGGTGAAAATCAAGAGTTCACAAATATACTGACTATTAAATAAATACATCTAAGGTCACTGGCTATTCTCTGGCACGGCTGTTCAATGGGAGGGCATATCAAGAGGAAGATGATATAGTACATGCACAGACAGTGACACCTGAGAAATCACAGAGCACACAAACAATACGGCTCAGCTGGGAGCAGAAAGCAAAGGTACTGAGGAAGCTGATAGAATTCTGGAAGACAGTCACTGGCAAGGCAGAAGAGTTTACATTATAAATTGTCATTTGATGCCATGGCATAGGTTCAGCAATAAGTTGCGTGGCTGATTTAGGATTCAGCAAGGTTGCTCTTCCTTCAGAAAAAATGGAGGTATCAGAAGGACAAAATCTGAGAATTACCATTGCAAGGAAAAAACCTACTGAAAATGTCTAAGAAAGAATAATGTACCAAGACAGAGAAAACAAAATGAGAAGTGCAGGAGACGTTAAGGGACATGAAACTTCAGCTGGAGAGATGGCATTTCACATTTCTGGCTCAGTAATGAGAAAAGCTCCAGCTCAGGGTAGGTGAGGACAAGGACAGAAGGAAGTAGAGCAGCGGTCACATTTTTATGATTCCTGATATTTAGTTGTACAAAGTTATGAGGTCACTACACAGGAATGACAAAACACAAACTTTCCACAATTTTTATTTTCAAATTGACAATGATATAATGCTTCTACACTATTGTGAAGGGACCACTAATTTTTGACCAATAACTGATAAGTCTAGTTCAACTTGTTTTCCTCTGCTTAGAAGGGGAAGGAGCCACATCCAAATTTGCAAAGTTCTGTTTGAGAAGGGATATTGATGAAAGAAAGCAAATGCAGAAAACAATGAATATTTCAGAAGCATACTTTTGAGCTGCCTAGTGTATCCTTGGGCCTATTTTAATGAATGGCCTGACTTCTTCACTAGTACCTTCACCATTGAGGCCTTGACTCCTATGGTATACTTCTGTTAACTAATGTGATTCTAGTACCAGCTCCCAATGTTATGCTAACTGCTGGTATTCTCTATGATACAAAAAATTCATAGACAATCATTTTCTCTGATTCTATTAGGCATTTCCCTCTCCTTTGACAGGTACTATATTTCTTGATTGACACATCAGTTTGAAATATATTTGACTTCTTTTTCTTCACCCACATAAATTGGTTGACATGCTTTAAAGGTAGAAAACATAGCATTTCAGTTTGAAGAGGAAGATGAAGCTTAGATTATGGAGAGTTTCACTGCTGGTAACTCTAAAGTCTACTCCTAATGAACACTAAGATTAACTGTTGCAGTCATACATTGCAAATCATCTGATGTGTAAGGAAGCTAAATGCCTACTCGAAATGCTGCAACAAACTAAAATTTAATTCGGCTTCATGAGGAAATGAAATCCTTCAGCCTACACAAAGACCCCCTTGGAAAATAAAGAACAGTCCCTGTAAGTATCCCTTACCAGCTTTCAGTTACTATGTTTGTTCACTCAGGAGTAGAAACACATAGCCATGAATAACTGTCAACCAAACAGTCACTTTAGGACATTCTTTGTCCTGAATGGTTTCATTAAGTTCATTTTCTCTTGGCATGGAAAACACAATGGTAGGTATTTCTACTTCCTATATTCATGGCTCTTCAACAAATGTCCAGGTATTTTCAGATGAGATTTAAAAACGACTTAGAAGTGTTTGCAAAATATTCCTTTGTGTGTCAAAGAGAGAATAAAGTTTATACTGGACATCTATTAGGTGTTGCTTTTTAATATAAAGAATTTGGATATGGTATTTGGATATGGTCTAGCCTCTACAGAAACCAGAAATTTAGTAGAAAACTAAAATAATGTGACTATAATAATAATAAAAACCTGTAGTATGATCCTATTATGCCAGCCCTACATATGTAAAGAATTAAAGTCAGTAAATGATACAGATACCTACAGAGTCTTGTTTTTGTTACAACTCATTAAAACAGCCAAGTAATTATATCAGCTTAAATGTTCATTAGCAGATGGCTGTATGGAGAAAATAGGGCAAATATATCCACATAGGAATATTGTTGAGGTATAAATTAGAGTGCAGCTATGTCGTTTGTCAGAAGATGGGGTAAACAAAGTAACAGAAGTAAGTCACATTTTAATATGCACCTTGAAAACACTTCTTTTATAAGAAACAAATATTTCTATGGAAATAGTAGAAATTGAGGTCTATTTTGTAGAAGATCAAGAAACAAAGATGTTTTGGGTCCAGACAAGTACTTCTCTCTCACTTAGGACAGTATTGCTTCCCTTTGTATTTAATTGTCTATAATCTATAAGTTTCTTAAGAAGCAAACTTTGAATTACTTTTCTATGTATGAAAAAAATCTGGTATCTCTGGAATCAAAAAGCAATATGAGTTGATTCTGAGGTAAAACCAGGTGGGGGAATTACCTTTATTCAAGCCAATCTCATGAAGTAGCCTTATATAGTGACATAATACCTATGGATTCTGTCTTGAAATTTCACCCACTCTATTTCCGTACCTCACCCTGTCATTCTGACTGAAGTTTTGATGACTGGATCAACCAACATAGAGTCTCATTTCCTCTTTTCCCAAAGTAGCTATGTGATAGTAAAATTTCAAGTCCCATGCTGCCTGTAAGAAAAAGAGCAATACAGCCTGTTCCAACCATTAAAATCACGAAAACATCAGTGTCTTAGTGTTACAGAGGGAATAAAAGCAGGGAGATACACAAAAAGGAAAATTTGTCTTTATGTGTTCAATTTCGAAACAACTGAACATGAGCACAGTGGGAAACATAATAAAAATACATAAACAGGGTTGAGTTTTGATAGATTAAATTTTCAATGAACTGTCAACTCTACATGTTTAGGTTATTGTCTATGAACTCCCTACTGTATGTTTTTCCATTTGACAGTTTGATGTCCCATTCTTTAAATTTTCCCTTTTTATTATTGAAGAGTATGCTTAAAGAAAAACATGGAAAATATCAATAGAACTCAGTTTTATGTTTGAACCATTCAAACTGATTCTAAGAAGTTGTAACAATAACCCAAACTCTGTGAGGAACAACTTTCCGCATCTAAAACAAAAGAGAATATATCACAAAATAGTGATATATGATTATAGAAGGGAAACCCATGTTCTCCATTTATTTAGCCAAATATCAAAAGTGGCACCTTCAGAATTATCTGGGACACTGAGACATCAATCTCCACTCTAATCCAAAATATTAAATGGTTCAGTTCTGGTTATAGCATTTTCCACATCAGGACAGTCGTTAGCTATAGGAGAATAACAATTTATGGTCTTCACAAACATACTGGTACTCCTTCCTGGCTTGTCTGTATATCTGCTCTACAGTAGTGCTGTCCGTCTCTTTTTCTCTCTAACTTTGGAGCTTAGAAATTCTGTCCTAATTTGTTGAAACAACTTTGCATACATGTATTTGTTAACAATACTCATTTCTACCTCAATATTTTCCCTTCTTTCTTTGTAATTAAGTAATAACCATACTGTTTTATTCTAGTAATAATTATATTTTAAATTTAATATTAAATTTAGATTTGCCTAAATTTCAGTTACCCCCTAATAAACTATGATTTTTATGGAGTAGAATGTGAAACACACACACACATACACACACACACATACACACACAAACACATTAAATATCTAATGATCAAATTAAAATATTGACTATTTCTATCTTAAACATTTACAATTTCTTCGTGATGGAAACCTAATTGCTCTTTTCGTGTTCTTTATAAATTATGTAAGTAAATTTTCTAAACTGAAATCACCCTACTGTGATATTAGAGACCAGAATGTGTAACTTCTACTATCTTTACTTTGTTGCCTGTTTTCTAACCTTCTTCCGTCTTCTTTCCCCTCTACTCTTCTTATCCTCTAATAACAAATAGAATTTTCTGTTACTACAATATCACTTTTTTATTACTCATATATTAATGAAAAGTGTGGTACCTGTGTTTCTATAATTATCTTAGTTCACTTGGCAGTGTAACAAAAAAGTACCTTATAGCACATCTGTAACTTTTATAAGGTGAACACATATATGTTGTTGAGTGAAAGCCCAGTTGTGACATAAATGCTCTTTATGTTATGACTAAGATTAACAGGGGACGAAGAGATCAGGATATCTATCCTGACCTGAAGCCCAGAAACTTTAGTAGTTACTCTTTATTGTTTATATTAATAATTGGTGAATACTAAGTCTGTGTGTAAAACAACCACTTGTGTAAAGACAGGGAAAGTGCAGCAACAGCCACATCACCTGTTGTATGTGTTTTGTTGTGAACAAGAACATTGATACAAGATTTGAAATCTCAAAATATGCCATTGAGAATGGCTACTAAACCAATTTTTATAGAACATGATAAATAAGTAAGATTGACTCAATGTTCATGATTTTCTCAGTAATTATAAATATAATTTCAGAAAAAAAACATCGTGATTAATGACAAATTTAAATCGAAAGCCTGGGATTTAACAATGGTTTTATCTTAATGTTCATGTCTCAGTTGTCTTAGGGATAGTCTATGCATACAGACAGAATAATGTCATGCTTTAAAGTTTTACAACTATAATCAAGTTTTCTTTGGAGATTTTTTTTGTCACTTGAAATCATGTAAATTTTCAAAGAAATTATGAAGTTCAAATTTTATTTTTAACCTAAATAAATTTTTGATGTCAGTTTTCTTGAATTTCAAGTTATTAGTCTAAAAATGAAAAATCTTGATATTTCCTCAAAGATGAGTCATTTAGTTGAGCAAACTAAAAGAACAATAAAATTGTTTATAAAATTTTAAATACTATACAAGCTTCCATGGTTATCGTTCATATTTTTTATTCCCAATGAAATGGGACAAGTTTGAAACAATTTCTACAAAACAGATACTGCTTCTACATTTGTGTGAGAAATAGCTTAACCATTTCTTAGTTGAGAGATAATCTAAATTAACAAAAGTAAGTTCTCACACAATACAGTTATATTGTGATAACTGCTTGCCAAAAGGGCCTCAGAAAACAGGTACAATTAAAGATTTTGAGATAAGGAATCAAAACAAAATTAGCTGACTCATTTTAACTATGTAATTGTTTTAAAGATATGAGAAAAATTGGAAATTATTGTGTTAAATGTCATTAGACAGGCAGAAGAATACAAATGATTGTCAAATAGCTAATTGAATAATGTATAGCCATTTAACTCACTTCCCTTGTGTCCCAAGAATATGGCACGATAGTAATCAAGGCTTTCATTTATTACAGTTCACAGCTGAGCGTTCCCTTGCAATGTCTACCAAAATAAATGAAATGTATCGACAGTGAAGGATGCTGTCTTTTTATCTTAAAACTCATCAGCATATAAACTCCTGGGTTGTAAGCTTTCTCAGGGTCTGTATCATGCTTTAAATTAGATATCACACTTCTGAGTTATGTACAATACACTGCCAACATCAGTCACTGTCTATCTCGCCCACCTGAAAGAAAAAGGAAAAAAAACAATCTGCATTATTGTTAGGATATAGAGCTGTTTGGGAAACAAGAAGAAACAAAACAGGCAAAAGAATGCATATGTATGCTTACTTGGCATATATATCTATATAGCTCATGATGTCACACTAAAATAAAGGAATAAAATCTTAGGAAGTACTTTATTTTGCAGATAAAGTGCTGTGCTCTGGAAGACACATAATTCTGTATATTAAAAATATAACTTTAATATGCCAAGCATGTTGGTACATGCCTTTAGTTTCGGTACTTGAGAGGAAAAGGAATGAGGGTCTCAGTTCCAGGCCAACCTGGCCTGCAAAGTGAGTTCCAAAACAGCCAAGGCTTTTAAGACAAACCCTGTCTGAACAAACAAACTAACTAACTAACTTAAATACTTTTTAAAATACGTCAAATAAATTTTTGAACTACACTAATTTTTCAGTCACTCAAAATTATCTCAATCTTTCTTTTGATAATTAATTGAAATGAATCCTCCAGATTCTGGATGAATCTTATATTACCTCGTCCAGAAGCATGGTGCTATTCCCAAAGTCAGTTTGTCTAGTTTGCTCCTGCTGAGTTGGTAGCCTGTAATATGAACAATGTTCTGGCTTACTACCTAGATAATAGACAATCCTAGTTGTCTATAGGCATGCAATATATTTTGTGAAATAAAGGAGCAACTGAATAAGTGAACTAACAGATGATAAACAAGTGAAAGATTGCTGTGCAGATAGGTAGGTGGATGGATGTGCAATCAATCCCATTTGTTTTGGACAAATTAAAAAAAAATTCTATTACCATTAACTTAAAAGAAGTAAAACTCCTTAGTATGTTAAAATTCTTAAATAGTTCCACATTTGTACTCCAAATTCAGTATACCATGCAAATTTTTCTCTGAAACACACATCAAAAAAGAATTTAGGGTAAAACACCTTTTGGGAAAAAAAATTCAAGAAATATTGAGCAGTCTACAAAGCCTTTACACAAAGAAAGAAGAGATCAATTGAAGCTATTATCAGTGCACTTAAACATAGCTTCTAAAAATGAGACACTGATGAAAAGGAGTTTAAAAGCTGTTCCCTTAACACCATTCTAAAATAGTTGATGTTATTTTATTTTTTTTCTCCTCCAAGCTTTCAAAATACTCATGCTGAGATACTGAGATTGTATTTAGTTCATGAAATTAGTGACATAGAGCTTCTGCAGCCACCCCTATTATCTAACACAAAGATGCCAAAGCAGAATTGAAATCCTATTATATATATTGCATTAAATTGGCTCCCAGCAGGGCATCTTAATTAAGATGTGCTTATTACCTGGGTCCAGATTAAGTGGCATGGACTGTATCGTAGTCTTTATAGTCAGACAAAAAGCAGGGTTATCCAAGGCCCAGTTTTACTAATGAAGGCTAATGGCCCATTGCCTTCATGGTACAATGGTGGTAGGGGACTTTTTAATACCCTACCAGACACCATTTTAATTTAATGCTAAGAATGCACATAACCCTATTGCCCTTTCTTAAGTAAATACTTGTAGGACTTTGGGTATTACCCTCCTAATGAGAAATTTGCAGCAGACTTTCATTCTATGCTGTGGCAATAATCTCATTCTACTGAATCTGGTAAAGCTGGCTTTGTTCTCTGGATGAACTCTTATTTTTTCTATTGTTCCTTTCCCCATGGTATTTCCCAGCTCTCCCTATGAGTCAGTGGGTGTTGGGGATGGGGATGATTAGCAACCTAACTACTCACAGTGTCAAAGCAGAAGCCACAGTTTAAGCCTTAGGATTCGGTGCCTGAGCAGTTGAATTCTGACGTTTGGATAATACTTTTATGCTCTTTAATAATATATGACAGTAGTAAGAGAGAGAGAGAGAGAGACAGAGACAAGAGGAGAGAGAGGAAAGAGAGATTTCAAAAGTCTTGGATATCACACAGCTGTTCATTTTTGATATCCTGTTTTCCTTTTCGTTTTGCTATAAAGTCCTTCATTTCTTATCTAATGCTTATCAGTTGTCAGGCAGGAGATAGATTAACTTGGTTGACTACGAAAAGTAGATGTTAGCAGACAAGGTAACAGGATGCTTTCTCCTGCAGGAAGCTACCTCCCCCCTTGCATGTTCAGTGGCCCGTGAGTAAAGTTTTTCTGAGCATCCTGAATATTTCACTCTTGAGTTTTTAGGAATGCTATATCTGATGTAAATATTCAGTTGGAAAGCAATCATCCTAGGAACCAGAACATCAAGCACCTTGGAAATCTGAATTCCTGAAAGATCAAGCACGTGTACATAATTATTTGATGAAAGAGACTCAGTTATTGGTGCTGCCATAATGATGCAAATTGTAATAGTGATTTTCACTAACTGTGAGTGATACCTTTACAGGTAACAGCACTGTGCACTTTAGTCACAGAGACTAATAACAACATAACCAGAGTGCTGACACCTGGCAAGCCAGTATTTCTCAAGCTGGATTCACTTGGCAATCAGGGCAGCAAGGAACCTTAGCAAACACATATGTTTCTGGTTGTCATTCAGCTACCGGAGTGTCAGAGAATATTTGGCACTTAACTCTATGCAAAGTATTTTTCCTGTTTGACTGTTGTATATAAGCCTTGGAGCATGACGTGCAGTAATTTAGCAACTGGAATAGCACACATTTGGGGCAAAACTAATTTAATAGGAAAGCTGATCACAGACACTCAAGTTGTTTATAAAAATGTTACCTTGTCATATAATGCGATGTCGAAGATCAAGGAATGGGTGGGGAAAGCAGCTTGTGGGAAAACGTCCTTCAGGTCTGATGGAAGAGAGTCGATTTTTCATGATAATATCATCTTAGCTGCAAATGCCAAGGCACGCTTTGATGTGTATTCCTTCATCTCTCCCCAGTTTTCAAGAACTGGGCAGCTGGGTTGGCAAGTTTGTCTTTTAGCTAGCTCTGCTTCACAGTGTGTGTCACAGTACGGTTCTTCCCCTCCGCCTGGTCACTAATAATACCATGGGCTTAAATACTCCCCTAGCACTGTATCAGATATATGCATTGTCTTCCACAGACATGGAAAACCATAAAGGCAGTGCATGAGACTTTTATTTTTCTTCCCTAGAAAAGGCATACAAAGTGTATTTTCAAGCATTGGACTTCTCATCATAACTGCATTATGAAGACTGTCTGTTAGGAAGAGGGGAGATTTTTTTCTTTTTGTAGGATTCTCCACATTCATTGGCTGTGCAATTTGTTCCTCAGCCTTAGCCATCCACCTCCTTCACAGGTGACACTTGTCACTGTCAGTACCTCCTCAGAATCGACAGCACTGTGACAATGACAGAATCCTATGTCTTCTGCCCAGAGTTGAGCCGAGGACTGAGGACTGGGGAAACTGACACTTCCAACGCTGCCAATCTTTTGCCTTTCTTTTCCTCCCACCAAAAAAATGCATGCTTTAGAATTAGCGAATCTTTAGAGTATAGAACTTGTAAGTTCTAAGTTCTAAAAATACTCTGTAGACACTCACTGTTCCCTATAATCCAATGAGATCCCCATTAATGTCAAAATGATCATTTAACTTGGACAATACATTGAGTGGCCTTTCTATTGATTTTTTTTCCTGTCTGATTATAATTTTGAGGTCATAATCCAACCAGTTGCCAATATGATATTAACCAGAAAGTAAAAATTTACTCATGCTTAAAACATTTTAAATGGATGATTTGTGATGCATTGGTGTAAACTTTCTCTTTCTCTTTCAGGGTAGTGGATATAGAGCCCTAAGAACCAGCAAGGATTAGGCTGGTTTTATCCCTTTCCAGGACCCCTAGTAACTATGTCAGTTCCCAGAATTCTATAGAACTCAGTATGCTTTGGCTGACTTAGTTAAATAATTGCAGGGCATGTTAACATCTCTCACTCTGTTCTTGGACATCACAGACATTGTGCATTAACTTCAGTAAAACTTCACTAAATTATAGATTACATTTGTACCAAATATTAAACAAAAATACAAGCAAACTGGAAGGAAATTGTGAGATATTCCATTTCTAGGTTTAATAGTGGGAGGTTCACATGAATTGGAATGATGTTTGTAGAAGAAGTGAATAAGTTATAGAAGAAACGAATCATTCAAAAACTACTAAAATCTTACATAAGCAAATTTATACTTGGAAAAGGTATATTCTAAAAAAAATAGCATATACCTATATTAAGAGTGTTTTCATTTTTTTTCTCAACTTCCTACCTGCCAAAGAATCTGAGAAATCCACACCTCCGCAACGATATTTCTTAACGCCATTCTTCCTGTGTTTGTCTTCAGTATGCAGCAATATATTTATAAGTATAGGAATTTACTATACACTCCAGTTATTTTTCCAATAATACTCTTACCCCAGATAAAGGCTTGAAATGGTAGCCAGTCAGGGCTTTCTCACAAATTTAATTGCAGAACTGTCTTCTCCCTCAAATTCAGAGAGAGAGTGGTGTTTCTTTGTTTAACTACAAGCAGAGCACCATATTCTACTCTCCTAGCTGAATTTCTTGCTCTAGAGAAGACAGAGTGGAAATTGGTGGGAAGGAAAGATGCCTTAGACAGAAGTCTGAATAATCTTTCCAAGTTTTCAGGAGTGAATATAAAAAGATCTTTTGATGAATTAGATTACACACACACACACACACACACACACACACACACACAAGATTTGTCCAGGACATAAACAGAATGTTAAAGTGGAATTTCTGGGATTGTGGTGATATTTACGTGTATAATATTGCTTTTAAAGAAGTCTGTTTTTCCCAAAGCACTTAGGATGTGTTAATCAATATATCTTATTCGTTTTATGGAGAGCAAATGATCCTACTTTGGATTATACACTTCATTTCCTGTATCTAAATTTTTTTTATGTACAGCACCTTTCGGGGTACCATTTATTCTACTTCTGACACCTTGAAATAAGATAAGAAGTCAAGAAGTTAGTCACTCCTGCCTAGTCATCAAGTCTTTGAGATGATTGATAGAAGGACAGAGCTGTACTTAGGTGCCTGGCAGAAATTAGGTTTGTGCTCCCAAAATCAGAAGATTGAAAGTGAGAAAGGTATTTATGATTCATGGGACAGGACGGTAGGTGTTTGGATGAGTGTTTGGACATGGTAAAATGTGGAGGCAAGTAGAATATGGAGAAATTGTGGAAACATTTAAGAACTAACAACCTTAAAGAATGTTAGACATTTTAAGTTATGAGAACAAACTTACTGATAACACCATAGAACTTTTGTTAGCCAAAATAGTTTTCATAATCTCATTTATAACATAGAAAAAATGTAGCTAACTCTTTCAGAGGAGAGCCACAACTAGTCATCACTGAGTATTTTCTTAGTTGTTAGTGTTTCCTGTTAGTTTTTAGAGAATAAAAACAAAATCAACAACAACAGCAAGATATAGTAGTCTCATTTGACAGATATGCTAACTCAGGTGGATGTGACATTACATTTTGTCTTTTGTTGTAAATACAGATATTATGTGACCAATATCTTCAGCTTTTAGTATTCAACGACTCCATTGGTTTCATGGTATGATAGACTCAATTTTACATAATACTTTCAGTTGTTTTTCAATTATTTTCATGGTTAACATCCTGCACAAAAGTGGAATTGAAAAAGTACTTCCATAATGGGGCAAGACTAAGCAAGGTTGGAATCAACCCAAAAAGCAGAAAAATGTGAAATCTTCAGACATGGGAATGGATCTCTGAGAAGCAGAGAATATGATCCCTGGAAGAAGACTCTGTGATGGGAACTTGCATATTGCACCTGAGTTCTCAGAAAATCCTCAGGTTTCTGTAGTGCTATTTCATTTGCATTTTAATAAATAAAGCTTGCCTGAAGATCAGAAAGCAGAACAGCTGCCCTGACCATCCTTACAGACCAGGCAGTGGTAATGCACACCTCTAATCCCAGTAGCCACACTAGTTTGCCATAAAAACTGGGGAGTAGTGGTTCTGCCTTTAACCCCAGCCCTAAAAAGGAATATAAGATGGGAAAAGACAGCTTTCAAACAGTCTCATTTTGAGGGTTCCTGGTGGCAGTATTGCCATTTCTGAGTGAAGTAGACATAAGAGCCAGTGGCTAGCTGCTTTGTTTTTCTGACATTCAGACTGAACCCCAATATCTGTCTATAGGTTATTATTAGTCGTGCTACAGGTTTCTCTGAAAATGAACTAGTCCTTTAGATAGGATCAAAGTCTTCAGAGACTGCACTTCTTCAGTAGCTAAGTATCACTCTGCATGAGACACTGGCCTATAAGAATAATAGTGGGAAGAACACAGTATTGCCATCAGATGGGAAATGGAGGCCTGTTTGTCAAACAAGATATGGAGAGAACATTTTTCCTATATCTAGAGCCAAATGATAGACTAATGTCATAATATATTAAAAATATTCATTTCCCAAAAATCATGCCTAACCCAATTGTCATCAGAGGGTTGTCATCCAGCAAACAATAAGAGCATTTGCAGAGACCCTACCCCTCAATAAAACACTAGGCATAGCCAGGGGAACTCCTTAGAAGAGGGGTAAGAATAATTGTAGGCAAAGAGATATTGCCTACTGTAAGAACATGGCCAACAGAATCAACTAAGCTGGGTTAACGGGCTCACAGAGATAGGAGCAACACATATAAACCTTACGTGTCTGAGCTAGATCCTCCCACAAATCTCATGGTTGTGTAGCTGGGTGTTCTCTTGGGACTCCTAACAGTGGGAGTGGGGTGTCTCTGACTCTTTTGCCTACACTTGGTACTCTCTTACTACTACTGAGTTGTCTCCTCTATCTTTAAAATGGGCTTTGGGCCTAGTATTATTGTAACTTTGTTAGGTCATGTTTGGTGGATTTTCCTGGGAGGTCTGTTCTTTTTTTGGTGGGGGTTGGATGAGGAAAGAATCTTGAAGAAAGGGAAGCTGAGAAGAGAACCTGGGAGGGGCAAGGGAGAGCAAACTGCAGTAAATGCAATATATGAGAGAAAAAATTTAAAAAAAAATATTAAGTTTCAAATATGGAAATACATGTTTTTCAAAAAATATGAATACATCATAATCATTTTCTTTATTTGCACATTTTGATGTTTATGTGTATGTGTGTGCCACATATATGAAGTTGTCTATACAGACCAGAAGAGAGTGTGGGATCCTCTGAAGCCTGGAGTTGCCAATGACTCTGAAGTACCTGATGTGGGTACTTGGAACTGAACTGTTGTCCTCTAGAAGGGAATTTGTGCTCTTAACTGTGCAATCATATTTCTAGTCACATCTTATTATTTTGTTTGAAATGGAAACTGATATGAAGACTATTACACATACAAGTCAGGGGAGAAGAGTCAGTTGGCAAAAGGCTTGCTGTACAATATTGAGAACCTGACTGCATCCAATCAGCAACATGCATGAATAAAGGTGGGTGATCCATGTAGTAGGCACCTGTAATCCCAAATTGCCCTGGGAAGGTTGAGGCAGGTGTAACAATGAGGCTTTCTGGCCAACTAATCTAGAAAAAAAAAGTGCTGATCTTCAATTTCAGGGACAGATTCTACCTCCAAATAAATAAATAAATAAATAAATAAATAAATAAATAAATAAATAACAGTAAGATCAAACACAATTTGTTACTGATAAAAGTTCCAAGTTTTGTTGAAATGAATAATATATTGTCATTGTTCACAGTTGCTCTACTTTGCAGTAGAAATAAGGAGTTATGTCTTTTTGAAACTTAGTAGCCATTTACCCTCATGCCTCCATCTCAAAATTCTGAATGAGTGATTATTTCAAAATGAGTTATATCAGTCAGTGAAGAGTAAGTGTCTGGAATAAGATGGAAAACAATGATGAATTCTTGACCTGGAAACAAGCAAGCATACACAAAAGATGGCATCTTGACTATAAGCTTTCATGATACCTATTTTCCACAATAATATGTTTGGGCAATAAAGGATATTGATTGAATGAGGGATTTGTGGGGTAGAAAGGACTGATGCTTCATTGAATTTCAACTGATTCCAGTTTTTCTAATACCAAATTAATAGACAGGTTTTCATACTTCTGTGTATCTCTTTCTGGGAGCTGCAAGTATTTAAATGTAAAAATAAGTGTACAAGACAAAACTTTGATCAAGACAAAATAAATCTATAATGACACACAACCATTTTCAAGGTCCTTATGAGTAGCTGTTTGGGTACTTAGGACCATATAAGTATCATAGGATCCATTCCACACATGGTCAGGCATTTAGCAGCATCCTTATCTTCTTCCCTAGGAAGAAGAAACGAGCCATCTCCAAAAGTCCTGGGAACCAAAGAAGTCTCTAAGAATTGTACATTGCCCACAGATGCCCAAATGCTTCCATACTGTATAAATCTTTCTGTTTTCTTTACATTATTATTTGAATATATTTATTTGAATGCAGTAATTTCAGAACTATAACCAGGAAAATCTCAGCAAACTGTTCAAGCTGGGCACACTAATCAAGCCCCACTGTGTATTATTATGTGGATTTAAATAATATGCGACAAAATTGCCTAGCAAGAGTTTGCTCTAGCATGTAAAACAAGCTTCTAATTTCTTCAAGACAGTTCTGTGGTGATAAACTGCAATAAAAATGTGAATTCAATGTATTTTTAGCAAATCTGGTAAAAGGTGTTTCGCTAAAACTTGACCATATGTGAAATGGATTATCTATTTTTTTCTGGCAATAAGACCATGAAATTCATATAAGCCAAATGGAAATGTATTCTAAAAGCCATGAGAGGGAATCGTTGTCACAGTAAGTTTTACAATCAAAGTCTAAACACGTATATAAAAGTAGGAGTCTAGTGATTTATAATTGCATTTTTAGCTGCGGTGTCTCAAAAATATAGTTGCGTGTTCATCCGATCCTCACATTTGTTTCAGTAAATTAAGAGGGTTGAACACAAAATGATTGACTCAAGGGCACAAAGCTCGCATAATGCTCTCAATGTTCAGGCATTCTAAATATAGTAATGCAAGCTAATTGAAAATTTACTAGAGAAAAACTAGGTAAAGTTATTGTTCCCTGCTGAAAATTTATTGATTTCTGAGCTCATGCATATTTGGATCCTACTATGTGCTAGGATTCCTGCTTGCTGTTGGGGGACAAAGATCAATAGCACCTCCTCAATCAAACAGTACTTGATGGGCATTGGTAAATCAGTGATTGCTGCGCATAAAACGAGGAGTTGTCATCATCCTCATCTTCCTACTCCTCATCAATCACTGACTGTATCCTACATCTTATATTCAGAGTGCTTGTATTGCTTTAACTCAGCAATCACACTAAATGTTATGTGAGTATTGTGAAGCTGTACAGCCTTTAAGAGATGGAGTTAGGTGGCCAGAGGTAGGTCACCAAGATGATTCCTTGATTTTTATACTCACCCTTTGCCTATAGTTTAGTTAGATCTGCTTTGTATTGGCCACCAGGTGAACAAGCATGAAATTCATATTCCAGCCACTGCAGGCATACTCCTACCACTGTGACTTGTCCATCACAATGCCTTTTTACTCTCTATATGTTAAATGCAGCCTTTGTTCCTTAAGTTGATTCTGTCCAGAATTTTAGTCAAAATAATGCAAAAGTAAGAAACACAATAGGTATTCAAATTTTCTTTAGTAGATTATATATAAATGGTACATAAGATCTGTCACATATGTTTAAGAGGTGACACAGTGGTCCATAAATACAGAGACAAAAATTACATTCTACCTCTGGACATTATACCCCTTACTGGCACTCTAATATCTGGGAAAATACTTTTTCTCTGTAACTGCTATTTTGTTTCATATATGACAAGTGTGTGATTTGTTCTTTCTCAAATAGTATAGCAGTATGTTGTATCATATAATCTTTTTAGGTTTTATAAAAAAAGCTTAGTTTCCATATTTTATATTGCTCTCAGATGGAATTTCATATGATCCAAAAAGAGATCACCCTGGAAAGCATTAATTAATCTAATAAGGAAACAGGTCCAAAGGAAAAACCATTCTAAGGTCAGAGAAATGGCAACCTAAACATCTAGGTTTGGAAGTCTGACATCTGGTTCCAAAAGTTGCCAGAGTTGTCTCTCTCAAGGATAAGAGGGGAGGTGAAGTGCAGCCACCGTATAAACATGTTTGCATGGTATTTTTCTTCTCTGGTTCAGAAAGACTTATAATACCCATGAACATGGCAGTGAACAACAAGAAGAGAAAAAAAATCATCTGAAGGAAGCAATAACCTTTCAGTCTACAGTCCCTTAGTAATAAAGGAATAGCATGACAAGGATATGAAAATCTGAACATTTTCTCATGGGACATCCTTGCTGTAACCAAGGCCTTGTTTCCTGTCTGCCTCTTTTCAAATTTCTGGAAGGCACTTCCCAAATTACCACACTGAGGCTTATATTAATTACAAATGCAAGTCCAACAGTCAGGCTTATAACTAACTCTTGAATTTTAAGTTATCCCATATTCCTTATTTATGCTCTGTCACATGCCAGTACCTTTATTAGAATAGAACATTGATAGTTTGCTCAAGCTGGGTCTGGCTGGAGATTTCTGACCCTTCTTCCCATCATACTTAGCTTGGTCACCCCGCCTATACTTTCTGCCTGGCTATTGGCTAATCGGCATTATATCAAACCAATTTAAGTGATAAATCTTTTAAGTGCACAAGAGCATTACTCCACAACTTTCCCCCTTCTTGTCTATTAAAAAGGAAGGAATTTAACTTTAACATAATATTATATGCCACAAAATACATTTTCAAGTAAGAATTACAGTTACACTATCCAATCTATTTGTATTTGGTAAACTTAGAGAAAATACTCTATTATCTATCTTATCTTTGTAAGTCCAAGCTTTTGTAAATTGATCTTTTACATAAATCAAGAAAACTATAACTATCTAGGCTTCAGCTTATCAAGGAACACAGAAATGTGAAATGCTACCTAACGGCAGGAACATCAAGCTGCATGGACAGTCACCCAAAGTTCTTCTAGAATGTTGTGGTATCCAACTCTGACCTACAAGCCTAGCATTTCTGACATACTTTCCTGTAAAGCAAGGAATTGTGAAAGACTGTCCTACTTTGGATTGGCAAAGTTTGACACTCAATTTTCTTGCATTCTGATGATTTTGTTTGAACAGTAACTGTCAGCAGTTGAGGCAAGGACCATCTCTTTGCCCATATGGATACCTTTTGCCTTAAAGAAAACAAACTCCATATGGAGTTTCTTCAATGCCCATTATCCTCTTGAAAGTTATTGGTGCTATCAGGAGCAGATGTGTCTCATGGTTGAGAAAAGTCTAAATTTTTAAAAGATTTTAAATGTCATATTCTACAGGTCCTTCAAGTGCTTGAAGATTGTCTCTCTTAAATATATCTCTATAACCTTGAAAACCTAACATGGGTATAAGTTTTTTTTATTACTGATGACTATTAATCTGTATTTTAATTATATATTACATTTTTAAATGAGCTGCATGAGCATAATACCATAAACAAGATATATATATATATATATATATACAATAAAGTAAAAATAACTTTTTTATTTAAATCAATAAATTAAAATCTATACCAAAGTAAAATATATAAGATTAGTAGTAATTTTTTGGATTAAAGTAGATTCAATAACCTACCCTTTTGTTCTATTATTTCTATATGCCCCATTTTTCTTTTCAGAAAGAGATTTTTGAATCTAATCTATTTGGTTTAGTTTTTTCCCTACCATTATTCATAAAACCTTGTAATCAACTTCTCTTAAGTGATCATAAATATTCATCAACCATTTTGGGGGGAATGTTTGTGTAGTTTTCGAGACTACATCCTGTTCATTGGGTTCATTGGTAAACTTTGGGTGACTTTGAAGAAATTTAGCATTATGGTCAAGTCTTGTCTGGAGTATTCTCTGAAGCTTATTCATCTCCAGCATCCTAGATGCAGAACTCAGAGGAAACTGCAACAGAGATGCTATAAAATACTGGCTCATCTGGGCCATCTGTTCCTAATGGAAATCAGTCAGTTTTCTTTGATCAAACCTGATTGTTCTTAACCCAGAATCAATCCACAGTTTCACATTCTGTGGAACCAAAATCATAACTTTCTTCCATAGTAACATATCTTTTGAGGTAAATTTTGAAGTCAAAATATTTTTTTAAAAAAATATTGGTTAGTTTAATGTAGCAACTCTCATAATCCAAGGTCTCTTAGCAGCCAAAAAATTTAAAGACAACACAACAATATACATAATCTAGACTTTCTGTGTATTTTCTACCTTTATGTGGCTTATTTTTATATCACTTTGCTCCCCTTTTAAGATCTTTGTTTTATTATTTTTAAAACTATAACTTCTTAATTTGTGACTGTGTAACTTTTTTTTTTCTTTCCCAAGCCTACTTTATTATTTTTAAACACACTGCAACCTGTTTAGAGGTTTCTTTTGTCTGAATTTGTCTCTATTGTGTATCTTTAATATTTTTTGGACTTGATAAGTCTTTGACTGCTAAATGGCAAGGCTAAGACCAAAGCTGCAGCTTTAGTGGCTTTCTCTGCCTCATTCCTTCATTCTGAGAGCCTAGATTCACAGTGGTGGTATCAATGAGACTCATAATACTGCCTCAATTCTGGGAAGTTTCTGGATCCATGCCACTATCATGTGTTGCCCACTACTCATAGACCCCATTTAAGTGTTTGTTAGCAGGGCTTCTTAAAAGAATCATGTGGGGTTTTTTTTTTTTGTAACTAATGCTGAGTTAGGAAGTTGTCTCTTTAAGGAGTTCTGCCAGCAAACAGAACCCACTGGAGAAAAAGGCTGGTACCAAGAAGCTATGCTTGACGTTATTCTTGTGTGTTTAAAACCCTTCTTATTTTATTTTTTAAAACAATTTTATTTTGCATACCAAACTTAGTTCCCTTTCCCACTCCCCCTCCTGCTCATCCCAACCTCAACCACTTCTCAGAGAAGGTGAGGCCTTCTATGAGGAGTCAACAAAGTCTGACACATCCCTCACTCTGATTTCTCTTCAGATGGCATAAATCTGTTGCCTTTTACTAACCCCCCATTTTTAAGCTTCATCAGGTTTTATGTGGAAGTTCTGGCCATGTTGTAATGTGTATGTAATCAAAGCCTCACCTCCTGCTAGCCTTTTTTTCCAAATTCCAGGAAGCCACGTACCAAATTACCACACTTAGGCTTATATTAACTACAAATGTCCTGCCAATAGCTCAACTTATAATAATTATCTTAGGGGTTAACTAAAATACAAGACCTAGTAAGTAATAAGCCTGAGCCAAGCAATTGTAATTAATGTCAGTCTCAGTGTGACAATTTGGGAAGTGGCTTCCAGGTATTCAGAAACAAGGGGTGGGAAAGAAGCATCCATTTATCCTTGTTCTTCTTGCTCTAAGAAATATCAAGAACTTATTTTTAGAGAATCTGTCGCATGGGACATGAAATGTGTTAAACTTAATATATGATATATTTGTCCTATGTTTCATGCATGCTTTGCATTATATATGTTACATATAAACATATGTCCCTTTAAATGTCTTTGAAGGATCATCAACAATCTGTACATCCTGCAGGCTTTTCTTTTAGTCATTTCTTCATAATGATGGGTAGAGGCGAATGAGTCTTTCTTTGTGGTTCATGAGATCATAGTTCATGGATCAAGTCTTCAGAATAGGTTACTAAATGTAAGGGTGTTTCTTCATGTCTGTCCCTAGCAGCATTAGAGACACATTCTAAGTATTCAGCTAAAGTCAGCTACCCTAAGATGAAACAGATTTCATATATCACAACATTCAGTTTTACATAATTTATATCTAAACAGTTACTAACTCCTCCATAGAACTCATACATTAGTCAGAAAAGTATTGTTTCTCTACTACAGTGGATATTATATTTTATGGAATGCCACTTATGTAGATCATGCTTCAGTCTTAAACTGGACACTCACCAAGTAAGATGGTAACCATCCACTTTGTGAACATGAGCTACGGATCTAATGGATACATGTAAAGGTAGACTTTTCTTTCTAGCTCCAGGGCTAAAATGATAACTGGTTACAACACTATTCACATTCATGTCATTGTATTATTGTAAATTGGTTGAAAATTTTGCAACTTCTGAGCTTTTCAGGAAAAAAATATTTAAATTCTTTATTTTGTGGGTTTTGTAGATAGATTGAAAAAAAGGCACCCACCACCACATTTCTCTCATGTTCCTAGCTCTATTTTGCACACGGCGACATATGCTCTATTTTCTAAACTGTATCTTATTTAGTTAAGGTATTTTTTTTATTAAATGCAAAGCATGATCATTACTATTGGGGTTCTTAAAAGAAAAATATTAAACAGTGTTTTGTGTTTTAACAAACTATAAACAATAAGTATACTAACATCAATATTTAAGAATACAGAGAGAGAAAAAATAGATAAAGAAGTCTCTCTTTATGCATGTCTCTCGCTGGATTATTTTTTTCTCTTGTTGAAGCATTCCAGTCCCTCTGTCAACCTCTGTTGAAGTGTCTGTCCCCGTCAATTATCTGTCACTGCTTAATGCCATTCTTAAAAAGACTTGCAAACTTTCTGAGTGACATTGTAACTTCAATCAGTATGCATTTCTGCCACAGCGGAAATTATTTTTGAAAACGTCTGCATCCTTCCTAGGCTCTTTGAGATCTTAATTGCCTAGAGTGTCACTTGAGCTCTTCACTTGCTGCCTGTGGATCCATTTGAAAGAAGCCTGGGTGAGCATAAGGTGCATTTCCTTCATAAGGCAGTTATACCAGTGGTAAAGCCATGTCTGGCAAACTGTGGGGGCATTGTGGCAAGTTAGAAGACGGTCTAAACTTCTGAGAGCAGTGATACAGAATTTCAGGGTATTTACTAGAGCAGACATTGAAGTCAAATGGATTTATGCTCATGAATTTTATTTCTACAAACCCCTCAACCCACACAGTTTGTATCAACTATGGAAATACTGAGTTGCAATTTGAAGTGCTGAAAATCAAATACTTAACTCATAAAATCTTGTGATGATTAACTGTAACTGTACTTCTTGATTTAGACATTGCAAGAACCCAATGCCCATTTTTCTTCTTTCTTGTCTGTCTCTGTGAAAAGCCTTAAGTTTTTTTTTTCTTCTGATGGATCTCAAGACAGGAAACATAAGCAAGACATTGTCAGTAACAAGAATCCAGACATTATTATCCTTATTGAAAATATTGTCTGTAGACTCTGTATGCCATCTTTTCCTTTCTGTTTCTGATTGGCTCTCTCATTTATGCTTCTTTCTCTCACTTTCTCACTTTCCATCCCTTTCAATCTTCTCTTCCTGCCCCTTCCCTGCCTGCCTCCTCCTTTCCTTCCTTCTCTGCGTAAGTTTCAGAAAAGAGGTATGAAGAACTGACATAATGGGTTAGTATTAAGGTTTTACAGAAAAACAGTGTCTGAGTGGTCTAGAAGATACTCAAGTTCAGCCAGAAAAAAAATCATGAGCTGGGACGTCAGCCTTTTGAGGGCTTCATCTGCATGAAGGTGCTCTGTCTGTAGCAGCACTACCTAGCCATACTATTCATTTCTCTGCTCAAATGACATTATATCCACACTTTTGTTTTCCTTTTAGGGAAGGGCTGACTCCAAGTCTAATAGCAGCTATTAACATTCTCATACAAGGTCCTTTCAAAATGTAGGAATAGCTTTGAGATTAATTTCTTTTAAAGCAAACTTGAACCAGCTTTTCTATTGATGCTATGAAGAGGAAAATAGTCTTGCCCAAGGTCGATAAAGAATTGAAAAGTGAGGTTAATAATAAAAGCAGAATTAGAAGCAGTTTCACTGGTGATATGTCATGTTCAAGCCCATAAAATAAATAGCAATTATCACATTAGAAAAATGAATTTCTCAGAATGGGGATTGTTGCTGACAACTCCTTCTATGTTCCCCTCTCTGCTGCCTTGTTCACTTTGTGCCTCTTGCTGAATAAATCAATCTATGATATTTCCCACCCATGTGCTTAAAAAGAAAATTATTTCCTTCTATAAATCTCAATACCTGAATTTAAAACCATGTCATTTGAAAAGATTCTCCCTATATGCTGACTTAACATATTAGCAAATGTTTTCTCAGCTACACTTTGTGTATGAAACAAAGGCTATTTGCTCATGTCTATGATATCTACAAGAAAAAAATAAAGTCACACAAATAGTGTTAGATATTATCTATGACATTCTTCGTATGAATTAGCTTATATATGTTTGCTATGTATGTCACTATGATAGTCCTACAAGATAATTATTATTATTGCTGTTTTCCAGAGCAGCAGTGAAAGTTTGGCAAGGCATCAAAATTTAGAGCTTTACAGTACTAGAGAGTGGCAAATACAGTATTAACACACTGTGAAGCGACATCTCATTTTAACCCAAGGTGGAACCACCACCCTATAGACAGCACAGACTATCCAAATATGAATTGCAGGATGCTCACACCAGTGGCAGAAGGTTGTCATTTTCAAAGTACTTTTGAAGATAAAAGTCTTGAAAGTTTTCATTGTCATATGTATATGTACATATTTCAATGTAGCAGTTACTTCTAAGTCATTTCTGAGAAATTTCACTTAATTATCGATATTCAAATGCTAGTTGAGTATATTAGAATGTTTGGTTTTGTATCAGATATAACATGAAGTGCTATCTTCTCTCTGAAGCAGTAGTATTATCCTTTTCTTAGTAGGGTGGACTTTTTTTCCATGTCTTCACCCCCTGGATATACTAGGCACCACTGCACAATTCCATGCAAGTATTATCTCTAATATGAAATATTGCATTTCTCTGAGTCTCTACCCATATGTGCAGGATCATAAAATGTTATATAAATGATAATGCAAGATGACTGGGATGACTCAAAGACAAGTTTACCAAAAATGAAATTACTTCCCTAAATTCTTTTTATAGAACAAATATGTTTGGCCCTTTCATAAATGAGAGATGGGAAAGCAGAGGTCTGACTACTGGATACATTTTATGTAAAGCTTGGGTTTATTTTCATTTACAGATGAGAAAGGCCTTACAGTTACCTAGGAGTATCTTCAAGGTACTAAAGAATCAACTTTAAACTTAAAACACCTGAAGAGGATACTTTTCTAAACAGTACTCGATGAGAATTTTCACATCTAGAGCAGTGGTCAGATGAAAGTCCCAGATCAACAGAACAGAGTAAATACCTAAATGATCAAGGTGGTAGTCCTATGATTTTTATGGAGTTGTGCTCAAATTCAAATTTCATATTCTCTCTCTCTGTTACCTCTGAATGCCTCTCAACCACCACTTAATTTATTTTTAAAAGTTAAATGCCCAGTTTTGAGATTTAACTTAAGTTATATATAAGAAAATTGTTTTCATACTATCTGGTAGGCATGAGATAAAAACTGAGAAATGGATGTGATATGTCATGTTTCAAAGTCACTCCTGAGTAAGGTGATCTCTGACAGCTCATCATAGGGGACCATGTTTTCAGGTGTTCTTTTGTAACCATATGAACTCACAGCTGACACTTAACTTACTTTGGTTCTTTTATTCTTCTTCCCCAAAACTTAAAGATTCATTTCTATTACTACTTTCTTGCTAGTCCTTTTGAAGAGTAATGCTGAGCTCATTCCTGATAGCAGTGTTTTGCCTTTTTTTTCTTTTAAAGAAAGAGAAGATTAGTTTTTAAAATATGATATTATCTCTTAATTATTCTATGTATGTATGTGGGGGTGTTTTTGAGTATAGGCTTGTTACAGTAAGCATGTACAGGTCAGAGTTCAACTTTTAGCAATCAGTCCACTTTTTCCATCTTGGGGGTCCCAGGGATCAAATTCAGGTCACCAGGGTTATTGATAAGTGCCTTTACCCACTGAGTAATTTCATCTATGCAAGTTAGAGTTTTTTTTTTTTAAGGGGGAAAAAGGAGGATGGCTGATGCTATTAAATGAAGGAAAATAGAAGGATTCTAAGTTTAGGGGAGCAAGGTTTGATAGGGTTCTTTCCATTCGTGTTGCTCTCAATCTTTGCATATTTTCTCTTCCCCATACACATGTTAGTTCATTTTTACTTTCTTACAAAGTACTATGATGATAAATTATGGCCATAAAACTGTTTTAACATAAACAGCACTTTATATCTCTATTTGAAGAGCAAATCTTGTTTTGATAAGAGGTCTTACCATTCAGTTGATAGCAGTAATCACAGCATAGGGCATTATCTCTATCTTGTCTGCAGTGGATACTTTTAGAAGGGAATTAAAGGTGACTTTTGGCATTCCTTTATTGCAGGACTAGATGTAGACTTCAAAGAATTATTCTGAGTAGGAGTTAAAAGAGCCATAGGAAAAAAGAAAGGAAACAGATGTTCTTAGAAAAACAACAACAACAACAAAAACTCATTGTTTACAAGGTGCTATGCATCCTTCCATTCACCTGCTACACAATCTCATTGGATGCTCTCAAATGCTGTAAGAAATGACTATGGCTCCTTCCACATACCTTAAGTGTAATAATTTCCTGAAAGACTCTCAGTTAGTAAAAGTGGGGAACAAGAAACTTTGCTTTAAATCTGAGGTGAGGGGGGTCCTTGAAGGTGTCAGCACAGGCAGAAAAATGAATTTGGAAAACTGTAAGAATATAAGCTTTACTCAGCCCAAATTAATCTGCCAGGATGGATCAAGTTTCTAAAGACTCTGATGCCAGGAGATTTGCTGTTAGCATATTTAAACACATTAGAATTTGAGGGAAAGTTTCCACCCAATAATCATTCCAATTCCAGGTGCACAAAAACGCTTGAAGTGTGACTACATAGATACTGCTTTGCAAAGAACACATGACGTTGAATATGAGTTTTATAGCTCTAGAGCCTAGGACTTGGTGTGGTCTCTGACTGACTCAGCAGGTCAGCAGACTATAAAGTATGTGTGGCATCTCCTGTAAGAATGGACTTTATCACCTGGGAACTAAAGATAAAGGCTGGGGAGGGAGACACTGAAATAAACTTCTAGGGTATTTGGGTGAAGTCTGTCTTGACAGACAGCAAGAGTTGGGTGAGCTGCCTTTACAGATAGCAAAAGGTGGGTGATTTCTGCTTCTACAAACAGCAAGAGTTGGGTGAGGTCTGCCTCTACAGACAGCAAAAATTAGGTGAGGTCTGCCTCTACAGATAGTAAGAAGTGGGTGAGGTCTGTCTTCACAGACAGCAAGAGTTGGGTGAGCTCTGCCTCTACAGACAGCAGGAGTTGGGTGAGATGCCTTTACAGATAGCAAGAGGTGGATGGTTTCTGACTCTACAGATAGCAAGAGGTGGGTGAGGTCTGCCTCTACAGACAGCAAAAATTGGGTGAGATCTGCCTCTACAGATAGCAATATATCACCAGGTCATTAGAAATATCCTAGTAGTTTTCGAGGTGGAATGCAGGTATTTATCTTACCCACTGAAGAGGAACCTTGTGTATTTAACATTTCTAGTTCCTTAGCAATCTCTGGGCGCAAGGACCTTAATGCCCCCAGCAATGAGCCTTTTAGACTCTGCACTATGCAGGCTAACTTAATGATGTTGACTACAGTCTTTTGGGTTATTCCACTCTTTCCCGTCACTTAATTATCAAACATGTCTAATACATGCACTGTGGTACAACTTATGAAAGTGCTGGAATAGTATGCAGTGAATTCACACGATTATTTTACATGTTCAAGAAACTCATTCGATTTACTCTATTTAAAAAGTTTTCTACTACCATTACTCAGTAATTTTAAGCACAGACTCTATTCCTCCAGAATCACTGGACTTCTCTTCTGTACAATCGAATACATAACATATTTATAAGACAGCAATACAAACTGCCCTTCATTCTCTTTTCTGTGGTAAGGTACTATGGTTTGTATGTATAGGTCTCTCAAAATTGTGTACATTGGAGCTTTTACCAGAAGGGATGGTACTAAAAGGTGAGTTCTTTAAATATAATCTGTATGAGGACAAGAATATACATTCTAGCCTTTAATCCCAGAACTCGGGAGGCAGAGGCAGGCAGATGTCTGTGAGTTTGAGGCCAGCCTGGTCTAGAAGAGCTAGTTCCAGGACAGGAACCGAAAAGCTATGGAGAAACCCTGTCTCTAAAATAAAAAAATAAATAAAAATAAAAAAGAAAGAATATACATTCTAAGGTGGTATAGGGAAAGCCCAGGAGGCCTCAGTCCTACACTAAGATCTATAGGCACCTAAGGAATGCAGAATGGTGTCCTTGTGGAGTCAAGGACAGAATTTAAAGAGAAAAACAGGTGTAGCATATGATCTTTAACATCTCCTAAAAAAAAGTTTTAATTTAATTTACAAAGGTGAAACTCAGAAGACTTAATCACATTTTCTGAAACCCACCTTCTTTTTACATTGCTTCTTTTATTTTTTGAGCTAATACTATTTTATAATTTCTCTTTTTCATTTCCTCCATCCAAACACAAAAAAATACACAAAATTGTTTAATCTCAAATACATGGACCCCCTTCTTTCATTAATTACTGTCACCCAAAAGCAGAAATGCTACCTGCTCAATCTGTGTATTATTTGGACATATGTTTTCAGGAGTGACCCTTGGGTATTGGATAACTGGTATTGGTGTGTTCTTCTGTGAGAAAGACTATATCTTACAATTTCTGCATTCCTTTAAAAAGTCTCCAGTGTAGAACATGCACACAATGTACTGCAGCGCAGAAAGATGCTAAGGTAGCCCTTCACTCATATAGGAACCAGATCTGAACTAATTTGATACAAATTTTAGATAAAGAAAACATCCTTACTGTTTTTCTGTATGATTTATATTAATTTGAACTATAAGGAAAACTAGCATAGGTATCTAAGAACGCATGTCTTCTTATTCTAGTGTTTCTTTTTCATGAACCTCTATTGCTGATCATCCATCCATCTCTGTTTTGTGACTTCAAATAAACAAGTTGACTGAAAGGACACAGCTTAACCTCTAGGCGGGATTGATTCCCACCTAAGAGCCAGTGCACATTTAATTTTCTATGTTACTCTTCAATATTTCTCATTGTACTCAGTCACATCCTCTATAAATGATAAAGAAATTCTGGTATTTATTGTTTATTATTCTCATGACAATTATGTGAGGTAAGACAGGCTCAAAGATTTATGCAGAGTTTAAAAGAGCAAGTGGTATATATATATATATATATATATATATATATATATATATATAATTAAATTCTATTACTGAATTATTTTATCTCCTAAGCACACATTTAATGGCCTACATGGTTGTCACAAGACTCATGACCAGAACGGTAGTCCTTGAATATCACGTCATTCAACCTACTTGGTTGTAACTCTGCACATGTTCATTCTATAAGTCTTTGACAGGTTTGAGTCCCAGGAAGAGTGCCAGGATATCCAGGGACCAGATCTGAACTAATTTGATATATACAGGTTTCTTAGAACATATTGTTGTGCCCATTTTATGATTCAGAAAACAGATTTCAAGAACAAACTTTCCAATTTACTCAGAAAATTAACAAGACATTCTGAAACCACTCTTCCGGTTTGAGTTATATATTCCTGTAGCACGTGACACATCTGTGTGTACTATGATCTAAAATCTCACTAAAGTAAGGCCTTGATATTTATGTTGAAGTGGGGGTGAAAAAAAAAAGGAGTCAAGAGAGAGAGAGAAAGAGAGACTAATTTAATCTCTCTTGATCATAAAACCATGTAGAATTTATGTAATACAGTTATCAGGGTTCTACCTAAGTTGCAGAAATAAATATAAAATTGGAGTTCCAGGACCTATTTCATGTCCCTTAGGAAGATGCAAGTGATGGTGAAAACTTAGGAACTTGAGATCTTCTCGGAAGGAAAGGTTCAAAAAATCATCAGATGAAGTGTCATTATGGCAGAGAAAACTAGTGTCTGGGCAATTACTTTCATAGAACTAACAAAAGGTACAACCAGTTAAATCATCTTCGTAGAATACATCTTAGACAAATGTCTGGTGTCTGTAAGGGAAATTATTGCTTTGAAGTCATGAAGACCTGAATCAGCAAAATTTCAAGATCTGTTCTTTATACAAATCAGACACATATTCATAGAAATAGAAAGAAGAAATAAGCAAATACACCTTGACTGAAGATTACAATTTGATACATTTAGAGCTGTGTAGAAAATCATAAATTTACACAATTTGTGTTCCTTCTTGCATACATATTTTAATTTAATCTGTAGGCTCTTTCAAAATAGTGATGGGATAGGAGAAATTCTTTGTTTGCTTCCATCTGTCATAAAGTCCAAAGATTTTCAAATCCTTTAATGGGCAAAAAGATAAAATTTCAAACCTCCTTTGTCATTCTCTGGCCCTCTGTGTGCTTGAGATCCACAAATCGCAAAGCTCTGACAGAAGAAAGACACATCTATGCCTAGAGACTGAAAACTCTGTCAGTTCTTCATATTTGATTCCATAGCCCATACGACAGAATGCTAACAGAGACTTTCCTGTTTCCTTAAAATATTAGATGGATCCCTGAGATAAAAAAAAAAAACATTGAACTCAATGTTATATGAAGATAATATACCATAAATGAAAGACCTAAATGAACCTGGCGACTCTGCTCAGTTTTTCGGGGTCTGATGAAGGCTAACCTCCGGATTACAGATCAGAGAATTCTAAAGAATAAGTGTATACATGGATCAGTAATACCATAACATTTAGAGCTAGGAAAACATTCTCTTTTCTGTGAGTATGGATACACTGAAAGAAAAAAGAGAATGGTAAACATAGAAAGAACAACTTCTGTCCAAGAGTGGAGCTGTCTTCTACAACTGAAGATTAGATATTCACTCATAGAAAAGAGGAAAAAGAGCTCTGTCATTCACATAATGTAACTTCAAAGTCATGGATGGGCTAAGAAGCTGATTTTGTCCAGTGATTGGCAATGAAGAATGAGACAAGAGTATCCCACTGAAAAGTCCCCTCCCCGCACTCACCTAGAGTTTAAAACCAAGTAAAAAGTAATGAGTGAATCTGTGTAAGCTAACCTTCGGAGGCACTACTTAGAATGTGGTCCCCACAGGACTTAGAGCAGATGATAAACTGGAGGCAGGGAAGGAAGAGAGAAGCAGTGGCTGGGTATTCCAGATGCCATCTGTACAAAGTAGAATTAAATGATTAAGACTGAGGATATTACTCTGTGGTAGGACATTTGTCTTACATGGACAGATCTTAGGGTTGATGATCATTCCTACAAAAAAAAGTCTTGTAGCAATGTTACAGCTAAAATAACAATCTAGGTTGTGGTAAAAAATATATGTTGATCTGATAAATAAATAAAGTTTTATTTCATTGTACTGATTTGTGGGTGATAAGAGAGCTTAGTGGTAAAGATTCTTGATGAGAAACCTAAAAATGTGAGTCCAATCTCCAAAACCCTTCTGGTAACAAGATGTCTTGGGATTCCCATGCTGGCATGGTAGCACACCTGTGCCAATGTGCACCCGTGTGTGTGTGTGTGTGTGTGTGTGTGTGTGTGTGTGTGTGTACATGCTCTAAATAAACAAATATTTATTTTTAATTATACTAAACTAAGCATAAAAACATCTATCGAGGGGCTGGAGAGATGGCTCAGAGGTTAAGAGCATTGCCTGCTCTTCCAAAGGTCCTGAGTTCAATTCCCAGCAACCACATGGTGGCTCACAACCATCTGTAATGGGGTCTGGTGCCCTCTTCTGGCCTTCAGGCATACACACAGACAGAATATTGTATACATAATAAATAAATATTTTAAAAAAACATCTATCGATTAGACTGTTTTAACATGAAAAACTTTCCAGAACCTTAATGAGATATATTAGTTTCAGTGCCCTTGACAGAATGGAGCCAATATGAAACCTTGCCTAAAGAGCAATGACTTCAGTGAATATAAGAAGGGCTTTAAAGGAAACTTTCTCCATCCTTTGTCTCTGGAGCTTAATTCTCAATGTACTGATATGCCATAGTTTTCATAAAAAAAAAAAACTACCACAGGCTAGCTGCTTTGAATAATAAACATGCATTTGTTGTCATTAATTCTAGACTCTGGCTGTTCAGAGTGAGTGTGTGGGCTGGGTTGAGTTCTTGTTCCTCTTCGTATTTTCTCACCACCTTTCCTCTTTGCATCTTTATTTTCTTATCTCCCATAAGACAATATTCCCTCTTCCTAGGGGAGCGCCAATCACATCAAGCTAAGTCACACTGTCATTATGTCATTTTAATTTATTCACATCTTGAAAATATCTTTACTCAATCATTCTGAAGCACAGGTCAGTTCATAGCAGGTCTTTTCTGTTTTCTTTTTATTTTCTTTTGGCATGATGGTGCTTCTGAAGTACTATTTTCAATAGTAGAGTGTCTACCATATGCAATATCTTCAGTGAACGCTAACCACTTCCTTAATGTTACTTAAAGCTCATGTGGTCAAATAGATCAACCACTACATACTGTTTACACTAAGAAATACAACACTAGAGAGACATTAAGCAGAATTTTATAGAGTCCTTGATAAGAGTAGTTCATCTGGAATTTTAACATAAACAGTAACGTCTGCGCCTTTCGTACATCTATTATGCCACTCATCATAACCCGTAGGTAAGTTCATGGCAATCTGGCTTGAAATCTGAACTTTACAAATGACCTACTGATAAGAGATTTCTAGCTAAGGTAATTTGTTCATAGCTCTACTGTTCTTATAGTTGTTTTTTTTTTTGTGTGTGTGGAAAAAGCACCTAAGAATAACCACACATAGTCATATATATATATATATAATTATGAATTCATGCATTTTAAACATATGGTGCTATACATATATGCATATATTTATGTATAAGAAGTAGCTGTTATGCAAAGTGACTAAATTATTTTCACAATATGGAAATTGGTCTTTTGGTGCGACTTATTGTTGCTTTTCAATTGAATGACTAAGATAATAAATGGAGGCAGTATAAAAGGTTTTTTCTAACATTTGAGGAAGATTTTTTGTGTGCCAGGACATTTGAACGTTTATATTGTTTTGTTTTCCTTATTCGTATTTTACTAGTAAAAATAAAACAATTCCCAGTGCTAGTCATGGTATATGTTAACAGTCCCACTCACCTGTGGAGGATTGAGAAGCAAGATTGTAGGTTCAAATTTAACCTGTGAAAATGTAAAATTCTTTCTCTTAGATGAAAGAAAAAGGTGAAGGGAGACTCAAAGAATCAACAGTACGATTTCCATGGTAGTTAGATGACTAGGATCAGTATCATAGAACATAACTGATATTATAATCTTCCAAGTTCCAGAATAGTCAAATTAAATAATTTGCTTTCTAACCAAGTGGTCAAGGTCTCCCAATCTCATGAAAAACTACCCTGTACCATCATATAAAGAAAAGAAGAGTCAACATCCAGACGTCAAAGTGAATGTTATGTTATAAAAGAGCAAATGATGCGCGTTGCTATGTAACCACTTCTGGGAGTGCTGCTTCCTAGTAAATGGTATTAAAAGCCTTTCCAATGATTCTTCACACAGAATCCACCTTTGCTCACAGAAAGACAATAGCATTCCTTCACACTTGGAGCAACAAGGGAGTTCTTTGCTAATGTAGACACCCATATCTTGGATTCTTTGCTGCCAGAACTTTGAGAAACGATTTTATCCTTTACAGACACAGTCTGCAGGATTCTGTTATAGGAATATAATTTACTTAAACAGGTGTGAATAATCAGACTTCAAGAATCTGGTAAAGTTTGTAACTTCAGGTACCTTAGATTACTAATCATCGAAGTCCACGGCATAAATATAGATACAAAAAAATGGCTTTATTGTTAATATTTGCTATGATTCCCCTCTCAGTTCCAGTTAATTGTCCAGGTGTCTAGGAACTCATATATTTCATGAGTCCTCTCCTTGAAATAATTTCTTACAGAAAAAAATTGGCATATTAGCTAGTATTCTGTCACCCTAAAAAAATATTGGAGGCAATATTTTCCCACTCTATAAGGAAAAGGCATTCACTTAGCCCACCTTTCTAAAGATCAAATTGTGATACTGTAATCAGATTGATTCTAGAAAGGAATTGGTTGAAGTTAGGATTACAATGGTGGGGGCATAAGTAGGGAAGAAGGATCATTTCAGCAAGCAAGAAGCCAGACAAGATTCCAGAATCAGGTTTGTTCTCATGGATATGACTCTTGCAAGAACACAGTGTCCCATAAGAATTATCTTAATAACCATCTAATCCCTGCCAAAGACACATTTTCTCATAATCAAGGCCCTAGCTCATTAAAGCACTGACAATTTTCATAAAACAACAGCAAGAACCAATACTGTGAAGTGTAAACTGTTGGGGGGGGGAAACTGCAGTAAACCAGAAAAGACACGTTTTCTCTAGGAGTCAAGTAAAGAAGACATTTTAAACATAATCATCCCTAAGGCCCCAGAAAGCATTTTATGATTAATTGGTCTATTAATTAACTTTGGAACCGGATTGTTTTTGTTTGCTTACTTTTGTTGCTATCGTTGTTTCTTTGTTTTTATCCTGCTTCCTTTAAGATCTCCAAATATTTCCAATTGGTACAAAGAAATACGAGGTAACAGTGTGCTGAGACTATTGTTTAGTGGCAAACATCTTGGCTACAAAGATCATGTTCTTCTGTTGCATCTCCCAAATGAAAGCTATCCATAGTATGGCATGTATCTTTAATTCTAGTTAATCAGGAGAAGCAGAAAGAAGACCATGAACTAAAGGTCTAAATGCAGAGTGAGTTCAAGTATAGCCTGTGGCAATTTTTAAATACTTATTATTTTAATTATGTATGTCCAAGTATTTTGCTTGAATGTATGTAAATATACTTCACTCATGACTGGGAACCACGGACACCAGAAGAGAATGGTGGGTCCCCTGGAACTGGAGTTACAAAAAATGGTAAGTTTCCATGTGGGTTCTGGGAACTGAATCTGGGAGCTCTCGAAAAGCAACAAGTACATTTAACCACTGAGTCGTCTTTCCAGTCCCCACAATTATGTGTTAAGTAGTGTGGTTACTGATTGGTACATTGCTTATTTAGCAGTAGGCCTCAGGTGTGGGAGAGAGAAAGAGAGTGAAGGGAGTGATCTTTTAGATATAATGTAATGGGCTCAGAGAAATTTGAAAGATGAAATCAGTTTTCCTGAAGAAGTCTTTCCAGTTGAACTTACCCTTCAAGTCCGTTCTCTCCACCCTGAGTGTTACCTTCATTACTGCTAAACTCCTCCAAAATATGATACTGCCATGCTTAACAATATTAACTCAAAGTTCCTACTATGGAAAAAGTCACAGGAATATTAATATTTGTAAAATTTTGTAATATGTCAAAAAATTCAAGGTGACTTCAGAGGAAGTCAAACTTCCCAGAGAAATTCATATAAAAAATAAAGATTAAAAGCAAAGTAAGAAGAAAATATAAAGGTTACAATGGAGTACTTTTGTCTTGTGTCAGAGGCCCTATTAAACCATTCCTGGACACCACACACTTCCTTTTCTTTGATAGTCCTATGATAAACATGCCACTTAACATATTTTACAGCTATGGAAACTGGACCAGTTTCTGAGCATGCAATGTGATCCACTAGGATTGAAACTTAAAGCTCATGCCATAAGATCAATGGCCTTCTGCTTTATTGCATGGCAATATTATAGAACAGTATTTTCAAATAAATGTGTGAGATTTTTCCCAAAGAAGGAAGGGGGTGAGATGTGGGATTCCAGACTTGAATGAGAAATTCGTAGAGATGAAGACAGAGAATAGCTGATTAAAGGGATCTGAAGACAATGGATGGCCACCCAGGTGCAAAACCCACACCCGCTTGCTCTCAAGCCTACTCTCTCTCTCTCTCTCTCTCTCTCTCTCTCTCTCTCTCTCTCTCTCTCTCTCTCACACACACACACACACACACACACACACACACACACACTTCCAAGGACAAGTCATTCCCTTTACACCACAGATCACAAGAGTGCAGGCAGCACACATGAGCACTGAGCTACAGTCCCAGGCTACGCAATTGCTCTAGAATTGCTGGCTTGACAGTTGCTTTCCTGCAGATTCACCACGTGCCCCCCGTGCAGTGGGTGCTGAAACTGTGCAGTGCAGTCTCTGGTTATTAGAGTCCCCTGTATATAATCAAGACAAACTACCAAGTACATTAAAGTAACAACTAAGACAATAAATGGAATAATTTTTTTTTCGGGAATGTGATGGAGAATAGTTGATAAAAATGAGGGAGGAAGGAAGGAACAGAGAAAAACACAAATGAAGGGAGAAAAAGAGGAGGAAGGGAAGATGTGGAAGAGGGAGGAGAGGCAAAACCTCCCAGCTGGAAAGAGGTAGCTGATAGATTGTCTCCTCTAGAGAGAAAGCACCTTCTCAAATTCCTCTTGACTCTTGTCTTGTAAAGCTAAAGAGCCAATGGCTAGTTAAGCCTTATTGATGAGGACAGAAGGAACCTCCACCTCTACACACATTCACTTAATCCTTCCAAAAATTCCCAATGGATGAGAAGTGCTTTACGAACCAGTCATTTTCCTCTGAGTGCTATCATTATGGGCCAATTTATTTTAAAGTGTTTCCTAAAAAAACATAACTTCCCGACTAATAGGAACCTGCCTGTCAATACGGAAATCCTATGGCAGCCATTCAGCTGTGCCGCAGACACACAATGCATGTGTATTTCTTGTTTTTCCTCTCAAGTCTAAATGCTGTTTTGGAAATAAAAAAATATTTATACAGAGCAATTCATTTTGGGGGTTAAAATGAATAGCTATATTCTTCTAGGAATTATTACAGTTGTTGTTGATTAGTCCTTTTGGTTGGGGATGTTGAAAGATATAGGGGAAGTAAAAATGCTATATTCCTTTAATTCATCCCAAGGCTACAGTCATGGGCACAAAGCCCTGAAGTGTTTGCTACTCACCTGTGCATGGTTCACAGATGCTGCTTAAGAAGCATATATCTATGTATACAACTTGTCTCTCATTGTATTTTCATTTTGATTGATTTTTATATTTCTCTTCTGAACTTTATGACTTGGAGATAAAATGAACTTGGCACTGACCACTTCATACTAAAGAATGTACTGAACACATGCTCTTAAGAGAAAATTGGATCCGTGATGTGACTATTTTTATTTAATGTCGGGTAGTCGCTACTTGTTAAGACTAGCTTTTCTTAAGGCTCTGAAATTGGGTTGATAATGAGAATTCACTTTGGGTGTTCGGTGCACTCCTACAGCAGAATTTCATCTGTAAATTACATGACAGGTTGATTCTGCATATAAATTTTTAGTACTGGGATATGGTTTATTTTCAGTTTTATGAATATGAATTAATAAAAAATACTGATATTATCTGAATGATGCTCATTTTCAGTTAACTGTCATATTGATGTCAATATAAACAATATATTAGTTATGTTGTGGAAGACTTTACCACCGTTAGATGTAGATGGAAGGGTATATAAATTACATATTTTTATCTTTGATTTACTATGACAAAATTCCCCAAAGAAATTGAATAATAAAGACCAATGACTTATTTACTTCACACGTTTAGGGACTAAAAAGCACAGTTCCTGTGTCAGCTTGATTCTGGTGAGGCCAGTAGGTGTTAGCATTTCATGGCAGGCATGCATGTTGTTATTCATAGAGAGGGACAGAGGGACAAAGGGAATGAGGGAAAAAGGGAGAGAAGGAGAAGAAAGAAGAAGAAGGGAGGAAGGGAGGGAGGAAGATAGGAAGGGTGAAAGAGAGAGAGAGAGAGAGAGAGAGAGAGAGAGAGAGAGAAAATTTGTAGACACACCCCAAAGACGATTCAAGTCTGATTGCTTTTTTGCCTTAACATCATCTTTTATTTTTTAAATTTTTGACAATTTTCATACATGTACATAATGTACTGTGATTATATACTATTCCCATTACGCTAAAAAACATTGAAAATTTCTGATGAATTTCTAATCTCCATACACTGGGTCTTAGAAGAAAGTGTATTTTAAGGTCTGATTTTAAAGTTCTCCTAATTTCATACACACTTACTATATTGACTGGATGTTGTATTGTTGATAACAGGAAGAATATTTAATCTTATTTGCCTATTTGCTGTCTACTTTAGTATCTCCCTGGTAAGATGCTCAATTCTACTGTTTGCAGGGTCACTACCCTGGATATGTTGATTAAATATAGGATTGATGAAAGTCCCTTTGATATTGTGAATATTAACCTGTTCATAACTAAAATCCATGGAGGTTAAAGTAAATCATCTGTTAGTTATCATTTTTATAAATAATTTTTAATGTTTATTGGTGTAGATGTATTGTGCAACGTGATTGAATTAATAATGACGGTTTTATACAAGTATATTAAGTAATTTGGTCATATTTTCCTTATTACCATGCTCTGTCTATTTCCTATCCTGTTTTGCCAAGTTGATTTCTGTTTTTACAGAAACAAGCCCCTCAACTGTTCAATTTTAACGCCATGTATACATGTATAGTGTAGACGAAGACTGCTTGTTCATTCCTGGTCCCCCAGACCCAAATAATTACACAGAAACTATATTGATTAAATCATTGCTTGGCCAATAGCTATGGAGTCTTTCTAGCTGGCTCTTATATATTAAATTAACCCATTTCCATTAATCTGTGAATCACTATGAGGCTCGTGATTGACCAGTAAACAGGTAGTTACACGGCGTCTCTCTGACTCCGCCTACTTTTCTCCTATATCTTTGCTTAGAATTCGTACTTTACTCTATTCTCCTAAGCTTCTGGCCAAAACAGATTTATTTTTTAACCATTAAAAGCAACATATATACAAAAGAACTTCACACCCCATATGTATGAAACTAAAACACATATTATATAATATATATTAGATTAATAAAGTTGGTCTTTCTCATCAGGGCAGAAGGTGTTAACATAGCATGGCAGATATGCTTTTACGTATTTAAACACACACATGCACACACACACACATTCACTCACTCACAGAGAGAGAGTGGGAAGAGCAACTATATAATCCTATTCAAGTGCACACTCTTACAAAGGAGAGAGAACTATGATAAGAAGAGTAGGGGGAGGGGAAATCAACATAATTGTAGTAAAAAAGATTAACTAAATATAAATAAATGCATCTAGCCATCAAGGGAAGAAAGATGCAAATGCAGTATTCTCAAAAAGATGAAAAAGATGTTACTCTCTTACCAAGGAAGAAGGGCGACAGGATATGGAGGAAAGAAGGAAGGAGAGAGGAAGGAAGGAGAACAGGAAGGGAAAGGGAAGGAAGGGAGGGAGAGAGAGAAGGAGGAGAGGAGAGGGGAGGGAAAAAGAGGAGGAGAAAAAGGAGGAGAAGAGGAAGAGAGATCGTCTCTCCATTGAATAGCCTAGCAAATTACCTCAGGTAGAAGGAAGCACTAATTAAGAGACAGCTGTAAGTAACATTACTTTTATCCACGGTATCTCAAAATTCTTCAGGTGTGGTTTTGTTTTGTTTTACTATTTTCTACCTTTTAGCCCAAATAAACTCCAACATGAAAATTAAAAAAAAGAAAAGAAAAAGTTGTTATCCCTGTCTTAAGATTGGATGTCCTCTCTTTATAATCACAGTACAATTTCATGGCTGTCTGTATATTTTCCATATCATTATTTTGACATCTCTCTTCAGTAAACATATGGAACTGTACTGGAAAGTTGAAACTGATGTGCTTCTAAGATGGATTTGTTGCTAAATTTTTGAAGATCAATTTTGAATTTTACTTGGCCTTGATTCTATATTATCCTATACTCTGTGAGAAAAAAAAAGTGAATAGTTGCCCATATTGTTACTGAATAGAAGGTTATCTCTTTCATAACTGAAAAGTATCTTCATGTGGTAATACGGATGTTTACGTTGAAGAAGATTGACTCAGAGACAGGATCTTTATAGATCTGGGCAATCTAGAAGTAACTATAGATTGTGTCAGCCTGGAATTTATGTGAATCTTCTGTGTCTACTGAATCCTGGGATTGGAGACATAAACCAGCATAACTATACATTTATGATATTGTGATATGATTATAGAAAAGTTGGCTTATGATAATGAAATGATCAGTTATATTATGATAGGATAACAAAGAAAAACAATTTGTGATAAATAGTACTTTTAACCATAACAAAATTATATTTTCAAACTTGTTAATAAGTTTAGGTTATTTTCAGTGCATCTGATCAAGTTACTAAGAGGCTAAAATTTTTGTGGAATCTACCTATACTATTCTACTGCCTTTTGAGGTGTTCTAGTATATTGTCTCTAGGTGTCCACTTTTTACCCTTAAAATGAAAATAATAAGTCTCACAAATTATTACACTTGAAAAAATGATGTCACATATCAAAAGGACCTTATGTTACTTATAGAGAAAGTTGAACCTCACATTTCCCCAAAATTATTTAAAATGGAGGTGTGCTAAATTACTAGAATGTATTTGTGGTGTGTCAATTTCAGCATACCTCTCTCTATAGATGAAGCTAAGTGATTATATAAGAGCACTAAAGACCTTAAGAAGTTCACAGTTCCCCCCAAAAAAGCTGTGACCATGGATAACAGGTTGTACTCCACAGTGTGTGTGGGACTCATTCAGTCAGCTGAAGACATTTGCAATACACAGACTATGTGGAAAGTGAAAACTGTGGACTCAAACCCAACTCTCCCTCAAGCCTTCAGTTCACCACAATATAGTTCTTAAATAATTTTAAGTGGAAAGCCTTAAAGATGTTGTGAATCAATTCCTTAAAAGAAAAAAATAGAAAATATAGAGAAATATGTTTACACACAGAATTTTGTCTTTGTACACACACACACAGTTAGATGATAGAAATACATTCATATATAGAAACCACACACACACACTGCTTGCTCTGTTTTTTTTTTAAGACTCCAGGAGTTTATCCCAGGTTTTATACACTAAAATAGAAATAATGTCTTTTATTACTTTAGAGTTATAGATTAGAATGCATTTTATACATAAAACAGTTGAATTGATGTTTGTCTCAATAAATGTTCTGATTTATAGGATGATACTATGACTTTTTAAATAATATTTAATCCTCTCATCACTAAGTCAGAAGCATTCTATACAAACTTCTTTCCACTGCATGCATCTTTTAGGGGAAGACACTGCCTTGCCTTCCCTCCCCTTGTTCTTTTCAAACTCTAGGATTTGTTTTAAAACTCTGAAGATGTAGGGATTAGGTAGATTCATGGCGGGGGGCAACTTTAGCACAGAAAATTTGCCTTTATAGTCTGAAAAGTTAACTTTAACTATAAGCCATGTTTAACAATAAAAATGCTTGCTGACAGTGAAGGCTGCTGAGAAGCTGTCCGTACTGAACTGTCTCAAAAATAAAATACATCCGTGTGACTTTCTTTTTTGTATTAATTTTTAGTGAGTATGCAAACAATTGGTTTCCTTTTGATATTTTTATGTACATATTGTACTTTTCTCTTTTTATATTGCTTTTTATAAAGCTATATGTTTTTATTCACTCCCATCTCTTTCCTTCCCCTCCCCTTCTACCCTCCTCCATTGTCCCCATAATGTCAGTTTACTCAGGAAATCTTTTCTTCTGCTTTCCATGTAGACTAGATCCATATATGTCTCTCTTAGGGTTCTCATTATCTAGGTTCTCTGAGATTATGAATTGTAGGATGATTTTTCTTTGCTTATGTCTAAAAACCACTTAAGAGTGAGTACATATGATATTTTTTTTTCTGGGTCTTGGTTACCTCACTCAATATGATGTTTTCTAGATGCATCCATTTGTCCGCTGATTTCAAGATATCATTATTTTTTTCTACTATGTAGTACTCCATTGTGTAAATGTACCATATTTTCTTTATTAATTTTTGGTCGAGGGACATTTAGGTTATTTACAGGTTTTGGCTATGACAAACAATACTGCTATGAACATAGTTGAGCACATGAGCTTATGGTACAATTTAGCATTCTTTAAGTACATGCAAAACTGTGGTATTGCTAGGACTTGAGGAAGATTATTTCTTAATTTTCTGAGAAACCGCCATACTGATATTCAAAAAGGATATACCTGTTTGCATTCCCACCAGTAATGCAGGAGTGTTCCCTTTACCCCATATCCTCTCCAGCATAAGTTCTCATCAGTGTTTGTGATCTTGGCCATTCTTATAGGTGCAAGATAGAATCTCAGAGTTGTTTTGATTTGCATTTGTCGAGTAGTGGTTTTCAAAAGACGACCTAATGATTCTCTGTATTTCCTTTATGTCTGCTGTTATTGCCCTCTTTTCATTTCTGTTTGTTAATTTGGATATTCTTTCTCTGATTTTGATTAGTTTGGATAAATGTTTGTCTATTTTGTTGATTTTATCAATAAACCAACTCTTTGTCTCATTGATTCTTTGGATTGTTTTGTTTCTATTTTATTGATTTCAGCTCTCAATTTGATTATTTCCTGATGTTTTGTCTTCCTGCATGAGTTTGCTTCTTTTTCTTCCATAGTTCTCAAATGTTCTGTTAACTCACTATTTGATTCTTCAAAACCTCTACTCAACAAAATTGGAAAACTTAAAGAAAATGGACAACTTTCTGGATAAATATAATTTACCAAAATTAAATCAAGACCAGATAAGCAAATTAAATAGAACTATAACTGCCAAAGAAGTGGAAACAGTCAACAAACGTCTCCAAATGAAATAAAGTCCAGGACCAGATGGTTTCAGCACAGAATTCTACATGACTTTCAATGACAAATTAATACCAATACTCTTCGAATTGTTCCACACAATAGAAACAGAAGGAACATTGCTAAACTCTTTTTATAAGGTTATAATTACCCTAATACCCAAACCACATAAAGACATTACTAAGAAAGAGAATTACAGACCAATTTCACGCATGAACATAGCTGCAAAAATACTCTGTACAATACTGGCAAACAGAATATAAGAACACATCAGAAAAGTCATCCACCATGATCAAGTCAGCTGCATCGCAGTGATGCATGGGTAATTCAGCAAATAAAATTTGTCAATATAATCCACTATATAAACAAACTGCAAAAGAACCCATATGATCATCTCATTGGATGCTGAAAAAGCCTTTGACAAAATATAACATCCCTTCATGATAATGGTCTTGGAGAGAGCAGGGATACACGGAACATACATAAACATAATATAGGCTGTATACAGCAAACCAACAGCCAACATCAAAGCGATCATACTAAAATCAGGAACAAGACATGGTTGTCCACTATCTTCATATCTATTCAATATAGTTCTTGAGATTTGATCTAGAGAAATAAGAAAACAGAAAATCAAGGGGATAAAAATCAGAAAAGAAAAAGTCAGATTCTCATTATTTGCTGATGATAAGATAGTTTACATAAGCAACACCAAAAATTCTACCAAAAAACTTCTACAACTCATAAACACCTTCAGTATTGTAGCAGGATACAAGATTAATTCAAACATATCAATAGCTCTCCTTTACACTGATAATAAATGGACTGAGAATGAATTCAGAGAAACATCACCCTTCACAATAGCCAAAAATAGTATAAAATATCTTGGAGTAATTCTAACCAAACAAGTGGAAGACCTGTATGACAAGAACTATTTTTATTTAACAAGAACTTTAAATCTTTGAAGAAAGAAACTGAAGAAGACACCAGAAAGTGGAAAGATTTCCCATGTTCTCGGTAGGTAGAATGACATAGTAAAAATGGCAATCTTAAAAAAGCAATATACAGATTCAATGCAATACACATCAAAATCCCAGCAAAATAATTCACAGACCTCAAAAGAACAAATCCCAACTTCATATATTGCTCTATTTAATGGCACTTTTCTTTTTGTCTCTTCTTCCCAAACTCCTTCCCCCACCCCCCTCAACAAGAAGCCCACTGCTTTCATGTGAACTCAATGACATACACTGGATGCACACCCTGTGTTTCCATCTAGACTACCCACAGGAGAAATCATTCATGATAGTTGTTTTTATATTTTTTTGAGTATGCTTTTCTGACACATAATAATTTAGCCCAATCATAGGTCTAATGTAATGACATTATTGCATAAATTGAATAAATGATGTACCTCTACCCCTCAAGTTTAAAGTGATTTTTTGCCCTAATTTTCACAAGTCTATCTTAATAAGAGTGTTTTGTTACTTTTTTTTTTTGGATCATGAATAAACTGACTAGAGATCATTTCCTTCCAATTCAAGCAGTGAGTTGAACTTACTGCTAAAGTTTTATAATAAAAACCTTGAGTAAATTGTCCTTTCTATGCTATTGGTGCAGACCAGTGGACTTACCAAGCTTTCCTTCAAGGAAGAACTATATCATCTTTGACTTGACTAGATAACAGGAAATTTATGTGTTGTTTAAATAATTTAATGTTTTCTTTACTTTTAAAATTATTCTTAATACTAAAGTACTCCAGTATAATACTTTAAGCAGTCTAAAATACTATGTGCCTTATTGTTGTCAAAGCTCTTATTTTATTCTGACTGTTGCTTCTTTACAGTCACATTTCAGTGATTTGATGACATCTTTAGGGATGACATGTTTGTGAAAACCTTCACAAGGAAAATAAAAGATGCTTGGAAGCTTCACAGAGCCGTTAAAAGGAGATAGCCATATATTTTTAATTATTCCTCAAGTGGACTTTGTACATTGTGGAAATAACTAGATATTATATTTATTTGTATAACATTTTTATGTGTTTTTTTTTAAATGAAGGTCAAAGGAGAATTTACTTAGAGGAAAGGCAGCCTGTGGTAAGACGGTTCAATAAGTACAGAGACGTTCTGCCAAAGCTGACCTAAGTTTGATCCCCAAGACTCAAGTGGTAGATGTATAGAACCAACATCCACTCACTGTCTTCTGGCCTTCACACTTGGTAAGCAAGCCACAAGAGATAAATAAAATGCTATTAAATTATATTAAAAGAAACTACTAGAAACGCAAAGTAATAGCTTGATTTTCACAAAGAAGAGAATATCCATAAGTTAAATTGTATCTTGTAGCATACAGTTGCGGTTGATTAAAAACCCTGTATCATGACTGTTAGTTGCCATGACAGCAGCAGCCTGTTGCCAGGTGCCTTTCTATCAGCTATGCGACATGTGCACCCACCCCTTAAAAGTGCCCGCCAGGCACAGCTGGCTCTCTTGTGTCTTGTCCCTCTTGATTCTTACTCTTCTCTTTGCCTTCTCTTTGTTCTCTTTATCTCTTCTTTCCTTTCTTGACTCCTCTTTTTTCTCCTGCGTCTTCTTGCCCTGACTCTGGCACGGCCTTTTGCTCTTTGACTCTCTCCATTTCTCCCTCTCCCAATAATTCTCCTGCACTAATGCCATTGTATGTGGCCTGTTTGCTTAGTGGCGTATCTTGGCAGCGCCCACCGAAAGTACCCACTTCATCTTCCCCTTTTATTTACCACCACAGTGACAATAAATAAAACCCATAAATTTAGGGATGTTGGAATAAATGAAACATTATACATGGCCATGTAAGGAGGAAGGTTTTGTTGTTGTTCTTAATCTATGCTAAATCAATATTCAAATTTATTTACTTTCCTTTTTTTTTTTTCTTTTGGTTTTTCGAGACAGGGTTTCTCTGTGGCTTTGGAGCCTTTCCTGGAACTACCTCTGTAGACCAGGCTGGTCTCGAACTCACAGAGATCCACCTGCCTCTGCCTCCCGAGTGCTGGGATTAAAGGCGTGCGCCACCATTGCCCGGCTCTACTTTCCTTCTTTTGTAAAAGAAATGAAAACAGTACAGTGAAGAAAGTGTATGCCCAAAATGCCTAAGCCCTTGGGTCAGCTTCCATAGCCTCACAAACAAAATAAACTAAGCATTTAAATTAATATTTTCATTAACAAATAGTTTATTGTGCTATTTGTGCACTGATGCAATCATGTTCATTATTTAATTCAAGAATAAAGGTAGCCAAAACAAGTGGTAGTGATATATGTCTTCAATCCCAGCACTCAGGAGACAGAAGCAGAGGGATCTCTGAGTGTGAGGCCAGCCTGGTCTACAGAGCAAGATCTAGAACAGCCAGGGCTATAATTTTTTTTAAAGTAAAACCTGTTTTGATGAGTCAAACAAACAAACAAACAAACAAAAAATTCCAAATTTCTTGAACCAGTAAAATACCATTGAAAGACTGAGTATTATCATCTGTGTTTGCTGGTGCATCTCCAGAGTACTTGTTTCTACTTTATTTGTACAATAGTTCAGAGTCAATCAGTGCTGAGAGGGAAAACTTCCACAGAGGTATCATAGTGGACTCTCATTGAGTTATTGTTTTCTCCTTGCGAATGCACTGCTTGATTTATTAAAAATGTGAGTTTTTATGCAGTGATGGACTACTTTACACATTAGTAAACAAAGGTTGTGAGAAGAGGAAAAAGCATGTATTCACACACGCCATCAGCAAATAGGACTGAGGAACTAATGTTACCTTCTGGAATGACAAGTCCTTATTTCTCAAGATGAAAGATAAGTTCTCAGATGTTATAACACTGAGAGTCAAGCAAATGAAAGCAGTATAGATCAAGTATCCCCCAAATTAGCAAGTAATGAAAAAATACTATGAAAGCAGGTCCAGCATCTTAGGAGAACATGTACAATAATGAAACTTGACTGATGCTACCAGACCAAGAAAGTTATCATTAAGATGAAGTGTGCACAAATAAAAATTCTAGGATAGGATCCAGGAAAATCTCATCTGGCTCAAACCACGCCAGGAAGGGTGCTTCACATTATCACAGAATTATTTTTCACCATTTTAGAATACAAAATAAACCAAAGCAAAGCAAATGAAACCTGAGTAGAGCTTAAATATCCACTTCAGTTCTAACAATCCCAGTTTTTGGTCACTATTGAGACCCTACCAAGTACAAGACCTCATAGAAAGCCATGAACAATAAAGGATATAATAGCAAGGCATGCTGGCACACCTAGAATTTCTGCCTTAGGAGACTGAGAAAGGAGGGTTACAAGGAGCAAAGTCAGGACAGGCTAAGTAGGTCTATGCCAGGCGAGGCTACTACTGAGATGTTGTCTCAAAAAATCAAGGCCTGATTTAAAGCAGAACCTAGAACCTGCGAGGGCCCAGGTTCATTCCCCAGCACATACTTACTGGGGGAAAAAAAGAGCCCATTACAGTGAAGACAATATTCTCCCCATTATCACAGAACCGATGGGAATCATCCCCTCTGCTCCAGTTAAGAGCTTTAGGCACAGACAAATCCCATTGTACTTTTTCCTTTTACTCATTTTTTTCTTCTTTGTCTTCATTGAGAATTTATAATTCATCTCATCCTGGGTGAGTAAATATTTTGCTCTCCTGGTCCATGCCTGAAAGAAAGGAGATGATATTAAGTTGACATTTCAATACGATTTCCACAACATAAGTCAAAGCATTTCCCGAAACACCTCAGGCCTTATGCATCCCTTAGATGAGAATACAAGCTGAATTATTTCACTTCCTAAGCAAAACAATTCAAAAGACACAGGACATCAGACTAGACTGGGCAGAACTGCTGTGCAAAGACAGCAGGGGATACAAGAGGTCAGGAGGAGTCAAAGTGAGGAGCCACAGTTGCCAGAGCCATCAACATGCCCCCTGGGATAAGCTCTCCTGGGAGTCTGACCTCACCTCACCTTGGAGCAAGTTTCTGTGCAAATGAACGATACCTCTGATCCTGCCGTAACACTGGAGGGACGTCTCTGGATACGATCCAGAAGGTAGTGAAATCAAACTCATAAATCCCGTGGGTGCTTATCCCCGCTAACAGAGAAAAATAAGAAAGCCTCTGAGTGGTGCAACTGTTTCCATCTGGTCTCTTTATGTGTAACTGATGTAAGAAATTAGTGACTGCCAGAAGTCACTTGGTTTGCAATTACAGTGTTTAATGATATTAGTACAAAGTAGGCAAATGAGCGAGTCCATTCTCTAACAGAAAGCAGAGATGAAGGTGAACTCAACTTCTGAGGCACTCGATCACCTATGACATCCTGTCTCATTATCTGAGGTAAAGGAGAGTTCCGACTTAACTGATGAAGCAGATGGAAACTCCCCAAGACCCGCTGACACAGGAGGGAAGGAACCGTTGGAGGAGCAGCTGATTTTCAGGACGAGCCAAAGCAATGGTTTTTTCTCATAGGGTCAAATGGGACATCGACCTCAGAGTGTCAGTCCTCATACAAATTAGCCTTTAACCTTTAGTGCTTGCTCCACACCAAAAACAGGCTCACTAAGTATTCATCCTGCTTGTTAGCCTGACCCCAGCAGCTCACGTGTCCATTGGTTCTGACTTCCCTATGAGCCATCAAGGCATCAGAAGAAACTTCATGTTAACCAGATCTTTACTATTTCCCTTTAAAAGGAAGCCAGGAAGCCCAAATGCACAGGAGATGTACTAATCTCTGCCCTGAAAAGTGCTCACAAGGAAAGTGTGCTCAAACATAATGAATTTGGATGTTGTTGCAGATCCCAGTACTATACATGGTCAAACATAGTGGTTCTTCTAAAGTACATACAAAATGTAGTTATTTTTCTGGAATTGGTTTAGTCAACAATGTTGGAAAAAATAAAAACCCACAAGACAAGCACCTGTTAAAAAATATTTTGTCTGTTGTAGGAACTAGATTTTAGCAGAAAATATATACATTTTATAGATATGATATTCTGAATGACCAAGCTGTCACTGCTGTGTGAGGAGTTAATTACATCCTTTTGAGAAGTCTCCTTCCCAAAGTCTAAAATTCCTAGCTGTAGTTATAAACAGTCTAGCTAACTCATTATAGCACTGTATATGCACAGAGTGAACATGAAGATCCTGGCATGTAGTAGGTGATTACTAAAGCCCATTCAGACCCTTCAAATAATCAGATCTTGTACTTTTAATCTTTGGGTTGATGAAGAAAGTCACAAATCAAATGAATGAATCATACAAATGGTAGAGAAATATACAGTTGTGGTAGTTTGAAACTTATCAGTGAAGTCACACATCATCCATGTGGCCAGACCTTATATATAACTGCCAGACTTGAAGAAGGTGAAGGTCACAGGAAGTACGCATGTTCTGCAAATTCTTTAGAAAACCAAGCAAGTTTGCTATTGTCCTTTGTTAAAATGCTCAGTCCGGCAGAATTTTGCAGTTTAATTGTGCAGCCCTTATACATTTTGCTCTTGAAAGTATAGCAAAAAAAAAAAATGCCAGAAGTGCATGTATGCAACAAATCATTTCATTCTGCTGCTCTTCTGGCTGTCTGACCGAAGTTAAGGGTTATTTTGTTTTATTTTTCAAACTTAGCCATCACCCTGCTTTGGAGTTTACAGAACATATGCAAGGTAAGAAAATTCAGGTACATATAAGCAAGCACCAAGTGTAGTTTTAATGCTGAATTATTAAGCTAATACCTGCTAAAACTTTTTTGATTTTGATTTTTGAAAATTTCATATATCAGCACAATATGTCCACCCCCTCCCTACTTGTATGTCCAATAGTAAGGTTATAATTATACCCTGAAACCTCTCCAAACACAAATACACAAATAAATCTAATGAAAAAAATTATGCATGCTGTTGTACATCATCTTTATTTTATTTATGAAACTAAAAAGTCTCCTATTATTTTCTTTTGAGTTATTAATGGATTAAAATGTTAATAATTTACATTAACCATGAACTCACATTTATTACATTATAAATAACTATATTATAACTATATTATTAGTGACTATAATTTCTGTGGTTTTGCTAAAATTACTAACTTGGACACTCATTCAAAGTTATTTTTATCAATCTTTTTTTACTAAGATATTTTCAACTAAATATTTATTTGAAGTATTATAACCATTTTTCAGAGATCTTATAACAAAATCTTTAT
>NW_026067927.1:7595721-7616475 GCF_014885135.2 Alexandromys fortis | reverse complement strand
TATATACTTTTCAGTTTTTCATTTTTGAGACAGAGTTTCTCTGTGTAACAGACCTAGCTGTCCTGGAACTAGCTCTGTAGACTGGCAGATCTCAAACTCACAGAAATCCAGAGTGCTGGGATTAAAGAAATTTTCTACCACCACCTAGCTTAGAATTATGTTTTTATATATTCCTTTAGTTAAATGATGGCACAAATAACTCCAGAGAGGGCTTTGGAACAGAAAACCTTGTGAGTTTTTTTTCATTTCTTTGTTTTTTTTTCTTTTTTCTTTCTTTCATTTTTAGATTATTTTCCCTGAGATCAGGTATATTTATACTCACTGTAAATGAGTGGCTATATGATGAACCAGGATTGTCTTTATGTAAAAGTAAATTTATACAGAGTAATAATTCCACCACTAATGAGAAAATTCTGGGGTAAGATTGAATTACAGCTTAGGTAAGTTACAAATACATTTATTGCATCACTAATGGATGGTAATATGAAGACCTTAGTAGTGACCTGGAGAGACAACGCATGATTTGTCACCAAGGTGGGGGTCTTTAGTATCATTCTTAGGCCCCACGTGCTAAAATGAAAGAAATGACACCAATAAATTATTGTGAACTCTCTATGTGCACAGGGGTACACTTGCACTTCCACCCTACACAACACACAAAACACACACACACACACAAAACACACACACACAAGTTTAAAAAGCTTAGTTTCAGTTGAAGGGAGAGGAATAACAGCAAAAAAAATAATAAAGCATATTTATTAAAATATTATGACGAAACCCATTATTTTATATTTTAGTCTTTGATATTGTATTTCAAAATTAGAAAGAGGGTCTGGGGAGATGATGTAGAAGCTAAGAACACTTGCTGCTCTTGCAGGAAACCCAGATTTATTTCCTAACACCTATGTGACAATAAAACAATCTTGCTGTACCTACAATTTCAAGGTTCCAATGCAAACATTATTAACATAAAATATTAAAAATGAATAAATATTTTTAAAAAGAAAATCAATGAAACAAAAGCTTAGCTCCATGAAAAATCGCACTGAGATAGATAGAGAGACAACTCAGTCAGTAGTCAGACATTTGTTGTCCGAGTCTGAGGATCTGAGTGAGAACACAGGTGAGGTGACATGTGTTTGCCATCTCAGCACTGGGCAAGGCATAGACACAGGAAGGTCCCTGCAGACTGCAATCTAGTCAGGCTACTGGAACTGGAGAGCTCCGGGTTCAGCGACAATCTCTGTTCCAAAATATCAGGTGAGATGACACCTGTCATGGAGTTTTGTCCTATGTGTACAACCACATGCATGTGTAACCGCAGACAGGTGCACCCAAACTTTTGTAAATATTAAGATAAAAATAATAAACTTTTGTTTGAAGTTAATAGCTTGACCAGGAGGGGTGTTTCTGGCATGCTCATTAACAATGTATCCCAATCACATTGTACAGTCACTTTGGAAATCAGTTTGGCGATTTCTCAGAAAATTAGGCAACAACCAACCTCAAGATCCAGCAATATCACTCTTGGGTATATACCCAAAAGATGCTCAATCATATCACAAATACATATGCTCAACTATGTTCATAGCAGAATTATTTGTAATTGTAAGAATCTGGAAACAACTTTGATGCCCTTCAACAGAAGAATGGATACAGAAAATGTGGTATATTTACACAATGGAGTACTACACAGCAGTAAAAATAATGCCATCTTGAAATTTGCAGGCAAATAGATGGATCTAAAAAAAAAAGAAAAAAAAACATATTGCGTGAGGTAAACCAGACCCAAAAAGACAAATATAATGTGTATTCATTCATAAGTGGCTTTTAAACATAAAGCAAAGAAAAATCAGCCTACAGATCACAACCCCAGAAAAACTAGACAAAGGAAAAGACCCTAAGAGAGACATACATGGATCTGCATAGGAGGTGAACAAGACTCTCCTGAGGAAATTGGCAGCATGGGGATCATGGAAGAGGGTAGAAGAGGAGAGGCAAAGAAGGGAAGGGAGTGGAGAAAAATGTACAGCTCAATAAAAGCAAGAGAAATAATAAACAAGTATATGCTGTTGCAAAAGAAGGCAGAGTAGTGAGAACCAGTATACACTGAATACTCAAATTTCCATTGACTCATACCACATCTTTAAGCTCCAGTATTGTGCAATGCAGCTTTAGCTAGGCATTAATATTTTGAACTATAAATGTGATCAAAATATAAAGAAGGTGAAGAACTATTTGTAGGTGAATTTTGAGTACTCTTGCAAGCTAAAGTATGCCGGAATCTGTTGTACAATGAAAATTGTTAGCACATAAAAGCTTAAATGCAAAGGGAAGGAAGTGGATGAGAATAAAATATGACACGTATGTATGAAAATGTCATAAACGTGTGTGTGTATGTAAATATATAGAAAGAGAGACAGGGAGAGGAGAAAGAGAACACCAGCTTTGTGTCAGATCTTTTGCTAAGAACTGTGGACCATGGATTCAAAGATTGTTTAAACAAAACCTTCTTTCACTTTGAATATACAAATTTCTTGTGGTGGTTTGAATGAGATATTATCACAAATTTCAGGCATTTGAATATTTGTCCCCAATGGAGGCTTTTTGTGGAGGATTAGGAGGTGTGGTCCTGCTGAGAGAAACAGCACTGTGGGCAGGATTTAAAGTATAAAAACACTTCCACCGTCTCTGCTTGCTATTTGGGTTTCAAGATGTAAGCTCTCAGCTTCTGCCCCAACTACCAGCCCCCTGCCACCTACTGGGCCTGGGTGGAATCTAAATGTCTTCAACCACAAGCCCCAGATAAACATTTCTTCCTTACACTGTCTCTGTCATAATGTTTCATGGGGCAACAGAAAGGTAACTAACAAATTGTCATTGCAGGACTTGCAAAAGGTGTATGTCTGGATGGGAATAGGTCAGCTGTGAGGCAGGGAGTGGTGAAGAATGACCAAGACACTTCTAGAATGTTGCTAGAAAACTCAGATAGGAAAAACAGAAGTCATGGGAAACTTCTGAGTAAAGGTAAAATATTCAATGAAAGGCTTTCTTTGGAGATTCCTTTTGAAGGACTAACTTCAGTCTCTGGTGAAAGTCATATGACACTTGTTCTGTTGCCTTTCCATAAGCAACTATATTGACAATGATGTAATTATCATCTTAGATGCCAAGTGGATGGCAGTTTCTCTAAAGCTTGATATAGAACAACAGGATAAAACCTGCCTTTGGAGGGATGAAGAAGTGAAGAAAAAGTTCTCTGGAGAAGAACAAAATTGACATAAATATTAGAATATGGGAGCTTGCCAGATGAGGAGAAAAGGAAACTGATTTCAAAAATACAATTGCGATAACTGGGCAAACACATTCCCCTTTCGTTTTAGAGTGTAGGTCCACAGTTATATTTCTCTTAGGGGACTATTATTTGTAACGAGTCTTTCTCTGACCTACCAACCAACTCCCAAATAATGGCATGGCAATTTATTACTAATTAGGAAAGCTCCACCTTCACTTAGCTTTGTCCACGTAGCTCTTATAACTTAAATTAACCCATTTATATTCATTTCCATTTTGCCTCTAGGCTTTTTACCTTTCCTCCCAATCTGTGTGTCTGACCCATTCCATGTCTCTCTGACCCCCTAGACTCGTCTCCTACTTCCTCTCTTTGTGCTGGAAGTCGGCCTGTACTTCCTGTCTAGCTATTGGCCACTCTGGTCTTTATGAAACCAATCACAACAATCTGTCTTCACACAGTGTACACATATCTAACAATTAATGCCATTGCGCTGGAGGTTCACAAAGGTGTAAGACGAGGAACGTGTCCAGCCAACTAGCTAGACAGCAACTTGTTTTCAAATACCGGGTTGTATCATAGAAAAATTAGTGGGGAAGGATGAGGCTTCCTTGGAGGAAAAGAGGAATTAAGCCATGTTGCCCACCTCTACAGCAAGAACAGTTTCAGTTTTCTGTGACTGCCGTGGTTTATAGAATAGATGAAAATATGGTATTTTTTTTCTCTGCATCCCTAAGAGCTATCTAGATCCAAACAAAGTAATTCACTCTGCTTTCACCCCATCTTTGGGGCATCATTCTCCTCTCTCAGTGTAGTCTGAAAAACTTTGTCTGTAAACATCCTGAAGGAACACTAAGTCTTTCGTGGAGAAAAAAAAAAAAAACGCAGAATGTAAAATAAGGATGCGAGTGAGTGGAGACATCCATTTGTTTGCTCGCTGGTTATGAGTCAGATTCTAAGGCCCCGAGTGGGATGACACTCACTCCTAACTTTCACATGTACATGAGACATGAATAATGTAGGATAGTGGCTTCCAGGCTGGCTTGCATTCTCCTTTTCTCATTCCCCAGCACCTCTACAGAATTCTAAGTGCACTGTCATTGTTTTAAGAAAACAAAGTCATCTTTAATGGAGTTTTTTTGTGACAAAACCCAGCCTTTCTGTTGTGCTAAGTTTTTCAAGACAGACAGCATCATCTGACCTAAGGGTTGGATTCGTTTTGTGATTATGATCTCTAGAATCAATTATAATGCACTAATTTAGTGTGTATGACACCTCTACCTTGTAGCCTTTTAGCACCAAATAAGCTGTGGAAAGTCATGCAGTCCTGCAGCCTGGGCTTGGTGACCATGCAGAGTATTTGACTACTTGTGCCCCTAACCTAACTTCTAAAAGAAGAGACATATATTAGAAACACTATGAAGGGGCTTTTTAAAGTTATTTATTTTTGAGATTGCCATTAAATTATATTTCTTTAATCCTTCTTTCTCCTCCTCAAATCCTTTCCATATATTGACCCCTATTCTCTTTGAGACTCATGACTTCTTTTCTCATGAACTGTGACTCTGTGTGTGTGTTCTTTGTCTAAAAATTCTGGGTGCTGGGCGGTGGTGCCACACCCCTTTAATCCCAGCATTTGGGAGGGAGAGGCAGGCAGATCTCTGTGAGTTCAAGACCAGCCTGGTCTACAAGAGCTAGTTTCAGGACAGGGTCCAAAACCACAGAGAAACCCTGTCTCGAATAAACCCCCCCAAAATAAAATAAAATAAAATAAAAAATAAAAATTCTGGGTGACTAAGATCAGGTTCTACAAAGTTACTTAGCTATGCTCCCTCACTGACAGCTGAGGTTCAGGCACCATACGGACAACACAGTAAGTATATGGCCCAGATGTTTCATGAACAGCCAAGCTGAAAAGAGAAATAAACATTCACGCTGCTCTTCACTATGGAGAGGCAATAGCTAAGAGAGAAATTCAGTAAAACGTAACCATAGGTGCTGTTACCTCAATATTTGGTCTCCTAAGCCATTTTTTAATATTTATTTCTTTATTATATATACAATATTCTGTCTGTGTGTATGCCTGAAGGCCAGAAGAGGGCACCAGACCCCATTATAGATGGTTGTGAGCCACCATGTGGTTGCTGGGAACTGAACTCAGGACCTTTGGAAGAGGAGGCAATACTCTTAACCTCTGAGTCATCTCTCCAGCCCCTTCTAAGCCATTTTGATGGTAACGAAACATGCTTTGAGATCTTTGAATAATACAAATATAAATTTATAAAAAAACAGATATGCAAGAGATGACTTCTGCTAAAATTAAAAAAAAAAAAAACACAAAGGCCAACATTCTTCCTGGAAAATGTGACATTAAAACTGGGTAGCAACATAAGAAATAGAGAGCCTTTAATTTCTGTTAGCAGTGGTTATGCAAGTATTCAGCATAAATGAATAGTTAAAACATTTTATTTAAAAATGTTTCATATACTGTATTTTGATAACATTCTTTCCCCTCTCGTAACTCCTCCCAGATCTTTCCTACCTTCCTATCCACCCAAATTCATGTTCTCTTTGTCTCTCTCTCTCTCTCAAAAAACAAAAACCACAAAACACACAAGCCAAACCAAAACAAAGAAATGAATAAAACAAAAAAAATCAAGAAAAAAATAAGAAGACTACAAACAAAACAAGCAAACAAATCATAGAATGCAGTTTAGTTGTCTAGTTACTCCTAGGCATAGGATCTCTCTGGCATATGACTATCAGAGAAAACTGATGTTCCCTTTTCAAGTTGGTGTCAATTGCAAACAGCTTCTTTGGTTATGGAATTTTGTGTCAACCTCCCCTTTAGAAGTTACTATGCTCTAAGTAGAATGTCTTTGTGTGCTCTTCCTGAGGACTGCGCTTTGATTCCAAACACTCACTTTGCTGCTCAAAATCATGCGTAACTCCAGCTCTAAGGAATCTGAGGTCCTCTTCTGGCATAAAAGTAATGCACAGGCATTCATGCAAGGAAAACCCTCATGCATAGAATATAACATTCAATTAAAATAAAGAAACTGGTAGAGGTGTGTGTGTGTGTATGTTTAAACAGTATGTGTTTGCACAGGTGTGTGTGTGTGTGTGTGTGTGTGTGTTAGAATGTATGTGTAGGTTCAGAGGCACACAATGAAGATGTGGATCCACTGAAGGGAAAAAGCACAGCAGACAAGGCCGATCTGTCATTAACTTTGTTGTTTCCGTTTACTCCTGTAACATGATTTCTTGTCTAGCAGTGAATAGATTATATTCTACATGAAGTGACATTGCCCATGTGACAGTTCACCCTGTATATCAGAGTAGGGATTTGAATGTTATTATTTTGGCACAAATTAAAAGATGGCTGGTCTAGAGATACAGCTCAATATCTAGAGTGCTTTCATGGCTAACTCCAGATCCCATGTAAATCCTGAGTAGGACAATGGACATATTTAATCCTGACACTGGAAGACAGAGACCAGAAGTACTCTGAAGCTCACTGTACAGCCAGCCAATTGATTCAGTGAGATTCATAGATGTTTCAGATTCATAGAGACCATGTATCAAAATAAAGATGGATAGTTACTGAGAGTGGCACCTGATACTGACCTCAGCCTTCCATATCCACACAAATATATGTGTGTACATGTATCGGCACACATATAGAATACACTTGAAGAAGAAAAAAAAGAAGTGACAGCTTAAGAACATTTTTGAAAAAATGAATTTCACAGAAAAGAGTGCTTGCATTGTCATATGAAAAATTAGTAAAATTAATTCAGAATGAAAGGATCAAAGCCAGACAGAAAGGAGACTATAAGCAGGGGATTACATTCTTTGAATCTAAGACTGAACAGAGAAAATGCCAATCAGTATTCCCAGCACAGAGATGAAGTAAGGGAGGGGGCAGAAGAGCTAGTCCAGGCATGTAGGGCACTGTAGGGTGTGAGGCCAATGCGCTCGGTTCACTAAAGGAACACACAACCTTAGTAGAGCTCTATCAAGAGCTGTGAACACGGAGGCTAATGGAAGAGATGAACATTGATGCAGATCTGTGAGAAGCTTCCTTTTCCTACAACATGAACTTATAGACAGGATATCTGAGAAGACATATTCATTAGATTAGTAAAGAAACTCTTGTAATAATATAGGTAAGAGAACCTACGTAGTTGGAGTAAGACAATGTTAGCATAGATGCAAACATATAATAAATATACACATATATTATGATATATAATGCATAAATACGTGTTTGCAATATATATTATATATAAGTATGGTATGCATGCATATACATATATATATAAACATATGGTAAAACCGTATATGTATAGCTAAAATCCGCTGAATTTATTGAGCGATCAGATGGGTGTTAACTGAGATATAGGAAATCATTGTACTCCTGACTGAGTGAATGTCAATGGCACTCAGTAGGAGAAATGAAGCACAGATTCCATTCCTTACCAGTCAGGAATGTGAAATGCAGGGATTCTCGAGCCTCCTCAGTCATATACTCTTGTTTGCATGCAAACTCTTTTGCCATTTTAGCTAAAGCATGAAAAAGTGATAGCATGCCATGAAGCAGGACCATGAAAGAAGCACAGTGAAATCTGGGTACCCTACATTGACCACAGTCACAGCGTGAATACAGCTTGTTGATGGACTCCCCACAACTGATTCACCAGCTTCCCTAAAAGTGAGATGCAGGCAAGTGTGGCCTCTCTAGTTCTTCTGAGATGTGGGATGGTTTTTATTTTTCTCTTCTAAAACTTAACTTCTGAGATTAACAATAAAATAAATTAAGTTGATCAATTTTAAACTACTAATACTGTCCAAAATCTTGCCATTAACGCATATATGGGACAATTGAGGCCCAGAGAGCAGACTATGTAACCACACCCATACCACACTGCAGTGGGGATTTTCTTTGGGCTACCAACCAGCTCCAAAACAAAGACAAGGAGATTTATTATTAGTTACAAATGCATAACATTCACTTAGACTTGTCTCACTAACTCTCTTCACTTAATTTAACCTGTTTCTATTTATCTATGTTTTGCCTCAAGACTTTTCAACCTTTCTTTGATTATGTATCTCCTTCTTTCTTGTCTCCTCTGTGTCTGGCTGGGTGCCCCCTGATGTCTTCCTGGCATCTGTTTTTTTCTTTTTTCCCTTGAGCCCAAATTTTTTTTTCCTACTTCTTTTCTCTGCTCAGAACTCCAAATTATAACTCCTCCCTCACTATTGGACATTTAGCTTTTTCTCAGACCTCTCAGGCGACATAGGTAGGCAAGATGAAACAGCAACATTTTTTTTTACATAGCTAAACAAGAACGGCAGTCATTATTTAGTTAAACAAATATTCCACAACATAAAGAAACAACACAACTTTGCATAGTTAAACAAATATTTTGCAACAGCACATCCTTCTACAGTTTACTTTACCTGAGACAATCGTACTCACACATTTCCATTCTCTTTAAAGGATTTTCTAGTGGCTTCCTAACTTTTTCACAGTTTGGCAGATTCAGTATTATCATGGGAAAAAGCCAAATGTAGTATCTCACCATCTCAGTTTACCCCAAACTGCTATCTTCTTTCCCAAACTGTATATTTTTTTTCAGAATTTTCTTCTTATTCTCATTTTTGCTATCAATAACACAAAGTTGTTTATTCATCTAGGAAAAAGTTTCAACCCAAAGAACCTAAACATTTAAACATGATTAAAGATAGAAACTATGAGAAGACTGTCAATGATCTGCTGTTTGATTCAGATAAAACAAGCAAGCAAAACAAAACAAAATAAAAAAAAAAAAACATGTGACAGGGTGCTGAAGAGATGACTCAGTACTTATGAGCTCTTTATCTGCTTTTAGGGAATCTAGGTTCAGTTTCCAGCACCCACTTATCAGCTCACAGCTGTCTGTAACTCTAGTTCCAGGAGATCTGACATCCTCTTCTGGCATATGGAAGCATCTGTGTGTTTATCGTACAGATACATACGTGGAGGGAAAATAACATGATGGGCTTCTTGCTTAAACACATGTCTTGAAGAGTATAATAAAAAAAAACAATAATAACTATGTATCAGAAAAATGGTACCCTTGTAAGATATGTAAGTTTAGAGTGTCAAGAAGTCAAGAAAAAAGACTAGATAGTTGGATAGCAAGCCTCACCCACTACACCACACACACACACACACTCATAGAGAGTGCGGGGGAGGAGCGAGAGAATGGATTTGAAGCTGGGCAGGGCTTGCCTGGGGTTGAGGAAGACAATCAGACTGCCTGTGAATCTGCATTAATTATGTTTGGCTGAATTGCATGACTTAAGACAAAATGCAAAAAATCTCTGATCTTGACTTTCCTCACCCATATAAAGAAGAGGAAGAATAACTGAACTTGCTTACCAGTAGTCTTGTGAGAATTGGGCAATCAAATGTAGAATAGTTTTAGATTATTGTTGTCTTAGAGAACTGCAATATAAATTTTAAGTGTGCTGAAAAGGATGATGAATATGTAAAATAAAAAGCTAGAAAGTACTGGAAAGACCTTGCTAATCCTCTGTAGGTAGAGGTCATTTGCTACTGTACTGTTAGAAAATAAGACTTCATCATACATTGCAGCTAAAGAAAACCAGGTTTATAATAGTATCCCGAGCAGTCCTTGGTTTATTTTCTGCAAAGAATGAATAATTTCTGCTTAGGCAGACAATGTCTTCTACACACGTCTCCTTTTATTTTTAGTTAACTAATAATCTGAATAACCTAAAATACAGACCATAAAATATGTGTAATTGTCTTAGTTACTCTTCTGTTTCTATGAAGAGACACCAAGACCAAGGCAACTTCTAAAATAAAGCTTTTAATTGAGGGCTTGCTTACAGCTTCATATGGTTGATCCATTATCATGATAGAAAGCAGTGCAGCATTCTGCTATGATGCTGGAGAAGTAGTTGATATCTCTTAAATACATATCAGGCAGAAGACAGAGAGAGGGAGAGAGAAAAAGGGGGGGTGAAAGAGAGAGAGGGAGGGGAAAAGGGAGGAAAGAAGGGAGGGAGGAATGAAGGGAAGAAGGGAGAGAGGAGAGAGAGAGAGAAATTAGGCAAATAGGCAAGACCTGTATTTTTTAAACATGAAAACCCATCGCCAGAGGCACACCTCCTCCAACAAAGACATAACTTCTCCAACCCTTCCTAGTCTAACACCTATTCTCCAACACCTCCTAGTCCTTCTAAAAAGTTCATCATCATATAGGGTCTAAGCATGCAAATATATAAACCTATGAAAGCAATTATCAGTCAAACTATCACACTACTACAGCAATCAATTGAATAAAGACTGTATAAATCACTATATATCATAGATATTTAGGCTTTTTACTTTAATTTTATTAACATGTTGATTGGCATGAAAGAAATATCATAAGACAACTAATTTCATACCATGTACTGCTATGAATGGATATGGAATACTTAGATAGCAGAGTTGTTGACTGAAATTTTATGAACTCTGACAAAAACCTCAAGGGGTTGGAGAGAGAGTTTAATACCTAAGAGCATATACTCAATATAGTAGACCCAGCTTCAGTTTCTGGCACCAATATCAGATTAATAACAACCTCTTAACAGGTCCAGTTCCTGAGACTCCAAACCTCTGTGGCCTCTGTGGGTGCTTGCATGTCCTTGGTGCACATAAACCCATTCAGGCATATACATAAATAAGTTAAAATAATAAATAGTTCAAACTACATTCTGAAATTCTATCTGTATTATCTTGGAAGTGTTATTAGGTGCCTCTAATCATCTATATTTAAAAAACATGCTAATTATCGGGGTTTTAAAAATATGTAGTAAAACAGATACTATGTATTATCAATTGTCCATGTGGGGGTTAAAAAATGTCTTCATAGTCAACATACATGAGCACGGATATATATCTGTCATCTGAAGTAGCGAAAACTTTTTTTTTTTTTACATGGTCAACTATTAAAAAAGAAACTTTGAGGATACACATACAGGGAACAATCTCTCAGTTAGGAGTCAGGAGCTCTGTATTTTATTTAATTTTATTTCGAAGCTTTGATACTTCTTTATTTATTAGAAATCATAAAATACAGGAATCTTGCACCAAAATATTTTTGTTTTTTTCAACTAACATTTCCTGGTGTCACCTTAAGAAGTCCAAATACCACAGAACTGATTTTATGTCTACATAATAAGCCAGTGACTGGCCAGTGTAATGATTACTAACATCCAGTGTTTGAAACTATTTAAAAACAGACCTCTCAATTTTATATGACCCAATAATTAGTTACAAAATGGTATATAATGACGGAAGTCAGAAGAGGTAGGAGGAAAGGTGAGTTCTCTATTTGTAATTGCTTCTTGAATCTTGAGTCTGTGCCAAATTTCCAATTTTCCATCAGAAAAAAAAATAAGTTAGGAGAGTTTGTTCTGTGTATATATTGCTCAAAAACAAATGCTTTTTTGTCCTTAACGACAACAACAATAAAAATATGTGTCCAGTCAATGGCTGTCAGCTACCTTCAGGCAATGTAGTTAAGGCTTGCTGTTGCTTTCACGTTTGCAGCTTCATGCATTTTAATTAGGGATGCTTACAAGCCCAGTTCCTCTCTACCTGCCACCTAGAAATGACCGCTTGTATGAAGACAGTCATCCCAGATGAAAAGAACCAAGCATCTGAGAGAAAGGACTGAAATTCATGAAATGAGTTTAAAACCTTGGGGATTACAGTAAAAGATTCAATTTGCATTGAGCTGATATAGACATTCCAATGTCAGTGGCTCAATTTCCATATGCAATGTTGAGGAATGTGATCACAGTTACCATTCAAGAGTTTTCCTGTGTGACAGTTTCCCTGTACAAATGCTATTTTACAGCTGTGGAAATTTAGATTTTAAAGGTAAAGGTAGCACACCCCAGAAAATGAGGATTAAAGCCCAAGTCTCCCTGGGACATTATCTGATGACATTTGCTCTTCAAAAAAATTATATACTATGTCCTTGTTCTGTGGCCATGCCATCTGTCTAAAAAGAAAATCTTTTTGAACACAATAACAAAAATGAAGGACCACACAATTGATGCACATAGACACAGAACCCCGGGGCGAAAACAAAAATAAAAACATTTTTATCAAAATAAATGGGGAAGGAGAAAAGTAAGGAAAGGAGGAACAAAGGAAGAAATGGAATGCAGAAGTCAACATAAACAACACCAAGTGTTTTTTTTTTTTTAAAAAAAAACAAAAAGCTAAGAAACAGCAGGGAAACACCAAAGATGGAATTTCTGTGACAATGCAGAAGGAGAAAGGAGTAAGGGGATTTGCTTGTACGCATGTTAAATTCTAACAGTTTCCCTTACGGAGCAGGTATTAGTGTCTCTTTTGATCAGTAAGTCAATGTTTCAACGGTGTTATCTCTGCCTTCCTCGTGGCTTTTAATAATCAGTTTTGAAACTGAAGTACTTTTGCAGACATACTGGAAGATGCTCTTCTCACTTGGCTGATCATTTAATCTGCCCTGAAGCTGTCTGTCTGTCTGCAGGACAAGGTTCTCATGCAGCTTGAATGCAAGGGAACACCAAGAACAAGGCAGAAATTAACTTCCATCATGGCTCTGTCAATCTATCCTCCCCTCCAATTCCATTTTATTGTTGTGTACTAAACCGGATATGTCTCTGTCGGGGTGTGCTTCATCCCCACTCATCAGGCAGTTATCTAAGATATGTCAGCTTGTTTGAATTCCGAGGAAGTACTACACATAATTGCCTGCAATATGAATTTGAAGAACACTTCTACCACCAATGGGAAAGACAGATGATCTTGGGCACATAGGTCACTGCGAATGCAGCAGTTTGGAAGCCAGATCAACAAGCAAATGAAGACCTCTATGTTGCAGACCTATATGCTATGTGGTCAGAGGGGTTAATTCCCCTAGAGGTGTGGAAATCAAGACCATTTCACAAGGACATGAACTGGTTGGATTCCCAAAGCTGAGCAAGAAGTAGGTCGTTTCAGGATGAGGAAAGCGTATAAGCTTGTTTGACAAAAGGAACTTAATCTAATTGTATAATTCTGGGTGATTTTAGTGGCTGTCTTAAGTGCTTCCTCTAGATTAATCTTAAAAGTATGTCAGACCATAATCAATTAGACTTGTCTGCCATGGTTACAACACTGAAGATGAATCTGTGTTAATTGCTACATTCAAATAATGCAAAGAACCTAATGAACCAAATGCACCCAGTTCAAAGAAAATGCAAAGGAATTTACACACAGTTGGTGTGGCAAATTGGTTAGCTATGTGAATTTGGAGGCAAATTTAAAAAGATGTTAGATGTCATACTAAGAAAAATAAACAATGGGAAAATATTTATCAATATATTTGTTACTTAGTATACAATGTGGGAGTCTACATGGAAAAATTTGTCTGGCTTAAGTTGATACATATTTCATTTGCACAATTTAGACACTGCTAGTCTTTACTCCCAAATTGTCAACAATAGTCCAAGATAATGTATTTGACCCTACTACATATTGCCTGGTACACAGTCTATACTGACTTAAAAAATATATGTCACTCACATTACTAGACACATGAGTAGGGATGACAGGACAGGTCCAGATATCTGAAAGGTAAGACCTTGTGCTGAAAGATCAGTAGTCTGTGGAGAAGCGAGAGCAATGAGGACTTACAGGAGCAGAGGATGCTATAGAAGTAGGTTTTGAAGGCCAAATAAGATGATCATTGGAAAAACCTGCAAGGGGCAATGAAGAAGGTAGTCTCAACCACAGAAGCGAAATATTCAACAGGTGAAGAGAAGAGCAACTGGTAATACCACGTGCCTGCCTATCAATAGCTGTGTTCACATGCCGCTTGGGACTGACTGTACACTTGGGACAGAATTTACTGACACTTCTGGCCCCATCACTATGATATATTAGAATACAAGTTTGAATTATTTGCTGAACACTAAAACAAGCATTCTAATATAAGATAAAGACAATAATGATGCAAGAAATTCAAGGTGTGTCTTGAACAATAACAAAAAACATAAAAGGAAAAAATATCAAATGAAAACTATGCTATCATAATAGTTAACCTGGTCTCAGCCCTCAATTCTCTTTCCTGGGTGTCATAATACTATGGTTAGTTTGTGTGATGGTGGGCAAGACGTTTAAGCTCCCCCTACTTCATACTTCTCATTTGTAAAACACAGACCTTAAGAATTCTTATGCCTTAGTGGTTCCTGAGCAGTTGAGCAGTTGGACTGGAGTTAAATCACCCAAACCAGTGTTTTTGCATTTTCTTTATGTTGTTGGTGCTTTTTTTTTTTTTAAGTATTGCAATTACTTTGCAAATGGTATTTCTCCCTCCCATTGCTCCATATTCTGGCAAATTATAACACTATATTTGAGCACAGCTGTCATGGAGCTGAAATACATACACATATTGTACAAATCTCAGCATGATAATGGATTCATAAATAAATGTTCAAGTTTTTCAGGCAAGCTCTTCTGGACTTGCCTACTCAACTGTCATGGCACACAGTCTACTACTCTTCTTGAGTCCTGCTGTGGATCCTCACTTCAGACACACCCAACTACTTTTCAGAGTAGCTACGAGGCTCCTAAAGCAAGGCAGTCAGAAAGATATTCATAGAAGGGAAGTGATATCTCCAAGGATGCCCTCAGACTCCCAAGTCTTTACATTTTCAGCATCCCTTTTGGCTGCAGCACTTGAGAGCTGTCTTTGTACCAAATGATGTCTTCACATTGTCTGTCTCTGGCACTTGACTGAGATGTTGAGGGCATCTTATCGCATTCATCTTTTAATTATCTGCACCTGGCCCTAAGTAGGAAGCAACATGAGATTTAAAGCATGCTGATGAAACTAGGTAGCCCTGCAGATGCGTTTGTAAATGCACTTGTTTATACATTAATAAGACGCTGATTTCTCACGGATTAATCCAACTAAACCCTGTCATGGCTAAGGACTCAATCTAATGCTTTTGCAGTGTATGTCATTAAGAAATTTCAAAGGTAATGACAAGCCAGACAAGGTTGTCTGCCACAAGAGATTATAACCTCCCACATTCAGCATTCACCCACCATTTCTCTTTCTCATATCACATACAAAATGACAAAGATTGGGCTCAAAATTCTAGAAAAAAAAATAAATAGAAGGATCACATTATTCTTGTCTTTTGCCTTATTCAATAATATTAATAAGTTTAATGTTGTATATCTATATAAGTAACAGCATTTCCTTATATACAGTTCACATTATTAGAATTATTAGAATTTTAATATGTTCCAATAAGAGAAGTGTGATAAAGGGTCACGGGAGGGAACCATATTTTACTGAGAGGTGGTAGAAATGAAAGTGGACAGGGCTATGGGTCTGTATAGGTGTAAACATGATAATGACAAAATACAAATGAAATAAATTAGTGTTTCCTTCCTGACTGACTGAGGCAGTTTGAACAAATTTACCAGGGCAGGTAGCAAAAGGAGTGGGAAGGGGCCTGCTACAGTTTTTCAAGAAACGAAACAATAAAGAAACAACAGGTACAGTCAATTTTTTAAAGACACTGTACATACTAAGGGGTAGGGCATAGAACATGTTCCAGATTTTCTGCATATAACTTATACATTCTCCAAATGATTTCCAACCTGTGTAATTATACACCTAGCCTTGGTGTTGGCTTGTATCTAATTATGAGTGCCTTTACCTAAATGCCCTGCATACATCACTGTAAGACACGAATTATAGGAAACAAAATATCAGACCAACCAGGTCTTGTGGAATCCACCTGGTCATCAAAAACATGAAAAATGTCCTGAGACCTCATCTCAATACAAACCAACGAAAGGACCAGATGCTTCCTCAGCAAAGAGGTTTAGCATTTCTCTAGACTCCTCCTCTATATTTTCATGCATCTTCTCTTCCTCTTCTTGCCCTCCTCTCCTCTCTTCATTTTTCTTTGTGAAATGTTTCTTTTCCTTATTCAATAGTCTTGGCCAGTAATTCAAAGCAAAGGAAAACATAAATGGTCCTTCACCATTAAGCCCTCAGGACTTCGATGATTTATAGTCTCTTTCTTCGGCAATATTTGCTACAGAGCTACTGAAGGTAATATTTAGAGGAACTGGATATTTTCCACAATATCACCTCCTAATCCTCAGAGCATTTCCTTGATATCCATCAGCAGTTCATAAAGACTTTAACACTTTATGAGCAATATGTTGACTTCCCTTTGCAATGGCAAGAAAAACATAAAAATAAACTTACACTGAAGAGGACCACAATGTCTCCCCAAATGAAACTGGGTGATAAACCAAATAAAATAGGCAGAAAAAAATGGAAGTTGGTTTTTGCTGTTTTCTCATACTCTGCCCCAAATTTGTACACTGGGAAGATTTACTTCCTTTATTTACTTCAGTCTCTGAAAAGAGGAAGGCATTGGTGTTTCTGCAAGTCTATGTCTAGGATCTTAACTGAAGATCATGGTGATTGTCGTTGATATTTCATAAGAAATCAAAGTAGAGGTATCTGAGACATTTGAAATTGAATACAAATTTAAAACCCCCAAATAGTACTTTAAATGTGTATACTTCCTAAATTAAAAAAGACAATTTACTTGGTGATGGCTCTTTGAAAGGATGTTGATTTAATATAGTGTTTTTCTTCTGCAAGCTGTAGTCATGCATATAGTTGCTTTTCTTTTCGTCTGTGCACCATCTGTGTGATATAATATTTTAATCAACTCCCTTCTTCAAAATGTAAAATAAACATTTGTTTAAAAGGAAACCTTATATCCATACCTATAAATAGGAATGTTATTTTCACTTGCCACACTCCAAGGTAAATTTGGAAATAAATTGAATGAATGCAAAACATTGTTCTTAGATTCAGACAAGACACTTGGAGTCTGCTTGAGACTCTGATGACAAATCAGCAGCATTCGGCTTGTTAGAGGCATCAGCACAGGCAGGAATAGAAACATTCTCTCTTGACAAAAGTCAGAAAGATAATTGAAAGTGAGTAATTTGCCACCTACTCGTTTCATGAAGCTATGATCTGTGTCTCATCAGCAATAATAGCACCAAGGACACTACTTGCCTTATTTCAGGTATTGGGCTCTCCTAAGTAGTTTGGGCCAGACACAAACTGTAGATAGAAATGACAGTAATTTCTTAACAGATGGAGGATTGGAGGGAAGCACATTGTTTGCTAGTATCTCACATCCTTGCCTCTAAAAGGCAGGTGATTACACCAGGAACTTTAAATGTTTGCGTGAAATAAGTGGAATGACTTCATGCCAACCACTAGAATAGGATTACTAGGTTGATTATGGGTAAATTATCATTGACTCTCGGTACACTTACCTTTTCCTTTATCTACACCACAAGCATGAAGAACTCTCCAAACACTTAAACCTCAATCACTAAACTTTGTGTCCTCCTTCTTGACACAAGAATCATATCTTCTAGAATTCAACATTTGCCTGAACTCTGAGTTGTTGTTATTATTTGGAAATAATCACCAATATGTTTGCAACGTTATTAAATCTCTCTATCATACTGTGAATATCATCAGCAAATGAAATAGACATAGCTACATAGGTAGGTAGACAAATGGAAGATAGATAGACAAATAGATAGAGGGTAGATACATAGGCAGATAGACAGACATACAACACTCAGACAGACAGACAGATGAGAGATGGGTGGAGTAAATGAAAGTTCTTCAAGAAACTTTAAGACATGTGCCTGAAGTTTAAGACAAAGTTCCTGAAGACTGATAGAATGACTTCATGAGTGTGAAATAATTAAATGCTACAGCTTGAAGGTCAAATTATTTTAGACTCTCTTTACTCCCCTTCATAACTCTTTACTTCCAACTTTTGTATCTTAACTTACATGCTTTTTACTGTTAGACAAATATTCTGAAATATATTACATACTCTATATCTCTATAGCCAGGAGTGTTCTAATATATGAAACTTATAGACGAAGCTTCCCAGTAAGGCAGGGGCATGGGTGGAGAAGGAAGACTGGAAGGCATACTGAAAACAATGTCAAATTGGCATATGAGAAAAGAGAGTTAACAGAACACCCTGGTGAGGCCATCTAAAAGCAGCTCCTGACATGTCAGAATGCCCAGAAGTAACATGTAGCTCACTATAATACAAGATTACACATCCTTAAGTGGAGACTTAAAGTGCTAATGCGTATGCTACTGGAAGGTACTGGTAGGATTGCATACAATAGGAACGATCTATAAACAAGTGGATAACTCTTTGCAATGTTAATGAGCGGAGCCACCACTCTACAGTTACTTGAAAGCAGTGATCCTGTATGCCGTGGAGCTACTAAGCTTCCCTGTCTCTCTCCTCTGGCTACTTTCCTCCTGCATGAAGGAATTTTCCTCTTGAACTCTTTCTGCTTATGCTGACATTGTGCGTCTCTGCAAAATTCTTTGTTTGGAGTCATAAGAGTCTTTTACTCCTAAGAGTAAGCACAGAATCCCAATATCAGGCAATATCACCTGCTGCTATGTAATCTACCATCCTGCTGTCTTCACAAAGGTAGCAGAATCCATATTCCCACACCAGGCCAGAGTCATCCATGTTTGCTCAGAATATGTGATCTCTTAATCTCTTGGATATAAAAACTGTTTTAGATCAAATGAAGATAGATAGATGATAAATAGACAGATGATAAGTAGCTGATACCTAGAAAGATATAGATGATAGTAGATGGATAGAATAAATAAATATTTGATAGATCTGTAGATGGTAGATAGATAAATAGAAAAAATCTAGTGACAAAATGATTAAACACAAACTAATTACCTCAAAATATATCTAAGTAGAAAGCCTTTGAAAGTAAGAAGATTCTTCTCCAAAATGAGACTTTGAAATTAAGTCATTTATGTATAAGATCATGGGGGAAGAGAAGTTCCTTTCTTAAGACAAAAATGGTTGTAAAGTCCCATCAGACTCCACTAAAAGGCTTCTTGAACATCAAATATCATTGCAAAACACTTCATTGATTTAAGTGTACATCAATCAGAAAGGCACGGATTCCATCTCCCCTAGAATACACATGAATTTTCACATCCAGATGCATAATACCTTTCCTGTCCTCCACCACCTGAGAAAGTGCTTTAGGTGCTCAAGGCTGACTCACGAGTGTGCAGCTTTGCCCTTGATCCTTGAAAGCAGAAGGAGGCACTTTGCCAGCAAACAGCTTTGCTTCTTTATCTCAATATGAAGGAAAGGGATGCGTTCCTTAGAATTCCTTACAGAAAAACAAAATAATTAATAAGCAATGTGACCTTGGCAGTCTTGATTTCTCTAGGCAGGATATGAGTACTTTAGAAGACACTAAGGTGTTAAAATATTAGGAATTTGTTAGACAATTTCTACTCCAACCAGGTGTCTCTGGTTTCCTCACCTAAAAAATGGGGGTACAGACCTATCTATCTTGCAGCTCGCTGTGGGGAAATATAATAAATCAATAAAAATTTATCGAGCATTTCTTCTGTGCTCCTGGGGATTCAGAGACAAATGGACAAAATACTTTTTCGGCTCTTAAAGGAAAATCTCAGCTCTGGATAGTGGGAATCTATTTTAAAGTTCTGTCTTTGGGGTCCCAGTGGCATGTGTGAGGATATGATAGTAATGGGGACAGTATAGTTGACCTGGGGGTTCACTTGCTTCCTGAAAGGGACCTTGCTTTATAAACACTCAGATAATAAATTATGAGCTGCTAAGAAACAGAGGTATTCTCAAGAATGCTCACTATCATTGTAATTATGATTGCTATGAGTAATACTTATTATAATCATGTAAATCACCATTGGGGATCTGACCTGTCTCCCTATGTTCAGACTTAATTGTGTCGGTGAGACATAGCTTTATATTATTTTGATTATTCAGCCTTTAGTTCTGCTTTCTTAACTGTTCTATTTCCATCCAAAGAGATAGGGTTTCCTGGATTTGTTTTGTTTTACCCTGCCTTTCCCTCCCTCTCCCTCTTCCAGTGAAATCTGTTATCTCCTTGAGCTCCCCACACCGATCTGTTGGGCCATCTGATTTTCTAAGCCCAAATCTGGGTCTCTTTCTAGTTAGCTGCTGAAAATAATGCCATAGTTACTCTGTAGCCATATTTACTTGTTCATCATCTTAGATAATACGATCGCTAAACACGGACTAGAGATGAGGATTTAAGCTAAGTTTAGCAATCACAGATATGAATAATAGACTCCTTGTTGCCCAAGAAAGAAACGGCTCTCACCTCAAAGGGAGAAAATGAGCCCAAAATGAGTGAGTGTGTTTCACTGAGGCAGCAGTTTCATATGCCTTTTATAGTAACAGAACAAAGAAAGTCATAAAATAACAGTTTTCAAATA
>NW_026067927.1:7566818-7595677 GCF_014885135.2 Alexandromys fortis | reverse complement strand
TTTTTTTTTTTTTTTTTTTTTTTGGTTTTTCAAGACAGGGTTTCTCTGTGGGTTTGGAGCCTGTCCTGGAACTAGCTCTTGTAGACCAGCCTGGTCTCGAACTCACAGAGATCCGCCTGCCTCTGCCTCCCAAGTGCTGGGATTAAAGGCGTGCGCCACCACCGCCCGGTGGTTGGTATGTATATTAAGAAGGTAAACTAAATTAAAACAGGAAAACTCTGCTCTCAGACTTGGATGTTGTCTTACAGCATTCTAAGCCCTTTGGTTGATGAACACTAGGAGTCTATTCATAAAGTCTAAAAGATTATCTAATATGCATATATACAGAAGGCCAAAGAGTGGATATTAAGAGGTCTTAAGATGTTCCAAGATAACATAACTCTGGACTTGGCAGCGCTCAAACTCTTAATATCATTGAAGTTAGACACAACCTCCCTCCAGCCATTTTTATTCACACTATTTTCAAAGTGTTCATAATCAATCTAGTAATGATAGCAGACAAAGAAGTATAAATAACAGGACAACATATAAAGCCTAATATTAGGCTGTAAATTGTGACAGGAGCATGTAAGTGGGTAACTGAATATAGACTGAGAACACACAGCTGTTGTGTAGCTAGTACCTGTGACTTGAAACATCTCTGCCCCCAGAGTGGGGAGGGAGGCTCATAAGACTGAAAAAATAAAGCAAGGTTATAAAAGCAGTATATCATTGCTGAGAAGGCAGAGACTGCACAGCTGAGTTGCCTGTAAGTGGTATGCAAATCTCAGAAATGCAATTTTCATGAGTTGACCAAGATGCTAGATTTTTCACTAATGCAGATAAGTAAGCACTATCCATGCTTTTGTAACTAACTCCAATACACTCATTGGCTTGCTGAGCTAGACTACAGTGGAGTCATTTGATGGAACAAACAGCCCCAGTGGTCAGCCTTACAGACCAGGCAGTGGTGAGACACTCCTTTATTTCCAGTAGCCACACTGGTTGCCATAGAAACTGGGTAGTAGTGATGCACACCTTTAACCCTAGCCCTAGAGAGGAATATAAGACAGGAGGCGACAGCTCACAAACACAGTTCATGCTGAGATTTCTGGGGGCAGCATCTCCATTTCAGACTGAGGTAGAGGTAAGAGCCAGTGGCTGGCTGTGTTGCTTTTCTGATCTTCAGGTTGAACCCCAATATCTGTCTCTGGGTTTTTATTAATACTGCTACATTTGGAGCCCCACGTTGGGTGGATAGCTCTTCAGCCCAGATAGCTCAGTCAGTAGAACACGAGACTCTTAATCTCAGGGTTGAAAATACAAATGAAATACCATTTCAGAAGGAGTGTGTGTTTGTGCAATCTCTGAGCACATCTTCGTTCACATGTAAATGTTTCATAACATCATTATATTTGTGGTTATGTTAACTTTTTGTCAGGGTGAGAAAACACTTCATAGGTTGTAGGGAGCAGAGATTGATTTTTCACCCTCAGTTTTGGAAATTTCAGCTTAAAGTTTACAGGGTTGTCTTCTGGCCTGTGATGAGGCAGTACAATAGTGAGGGGGTTATACTTCCCCTGGTGGCTGGAAAGTGGAAATGAAGGCCAGGGTTCTAATATAGACTACAAGAACTTGCCGTGTTCCTCCATCAAAGCCACATCCTAAAGATGCTAATCCTCTCAATGGCGCTACTGGCATCCAGTCTTCCAGGACTTAGCCTATGTGCAGCACATTATGCTCCAAACCACATGATACATTCAGACATACAGCATGGTTATTATTATTCGAGAGGGAAAATGTCATTTCTTTATGTTCATCTCTTTATGTTCAATCAGCCAATATCCAAAACTCTCAGAGTGTAAAGCCCGACCTAAGGTCAACTCCAAAGAGTGACTTTGATGAAGGTTTTGGGAATGAGACCCTCCGTATCAATCATCAAAATAATAATAAATAATTAAGGTAAAAGAAAATAAAAGTACTTTTTTTTTTTTTTTGGAAAATTGAAGCCTCAGTCAATGTCTGGGAAAAGCCATACCATCCTCCTCAGTCTTGACTCATGGATTTTTATCCAAATATCTTTCCTTAAGGCCTTTCTACCTACAAGGCTATTCAGAGTTTGCTCTGGAGAGCCTGTGGCTCCCAGGGAATTAGATAAATAAAGCACGCCCACCAGAGGTCAGCTGGTATGAAGCTGACCCAAGATGGGAAAGGCTCTTTACCTCTTAAGTACTGACCTGGTCAAGAGCACGCTGCCTAACATTCTGTACTCTGCATGAATATGGACGGCCAATCTTTTTTCCTTGTCTCTAAGCTCTGGTCCTGTCCTGACTTCCAGCTTACACTCGAGGCCATTTCATTGGACGGTGGTAGAATTCTTCTATAAAATCTTCTTTTATCTCATGCATGCCTTAGAATCACATTATTTTTTCTTCAAGTCATTAAATAAGAAATGTTTCTTTATCAGATTTCAAGACTGAAATAATTTTTCTAACATTAGTTGATTTTAGTTTTATATTAATTTAGATAGGAGAAGGGCAGAGAGAATAAAAATCCCTGCCTCTTTTCCTTTCTTATTTTTCACGCTTTTTGGTGGTGGTGGAATTTGGGATTGAACCCAGGACCTCATACACCCCAGGAGGTAAATACTAAACCACTAAGCCACTTGTACATTCTGAGAAAGACTATTTTTTTTCTCCAAGAAACACGGTTGCTTGAACAAGGTATAAACTATTTAGAAAATGACAATTTAGACAAAGATGAAAGAAGGGTGGTTTGCCTGGAGCTCAGAATGTGCTGCAGAACAGTAGGAGGTACCACTTACAGGGTGATGGAGAGCTGGCAGAATGTCTTGTCTGGCCAGGAGACAAAAAAAAAAAAATATCATACAATTAGAACAGAATACACTGTGCGAATGTAGAAAATGATCTATACTCTGGCTGCTTGTTCTTCTCGGATAGTGCGGATAATAACGGGCTCACATAAGCAAAGATGACTGCGTGCATTCTCAACCAGAGAGCACTCTTTCACCATCCTGTGAGTGAAACACACAGGCAAATCAGGCCCAGAGAAGGTAGCAAACCAGGTAATTCGCAAGTCAAAATTAAGGAGATAATCATGCTAGTCCCAGAGTTGAAAAAAATACTTACAGGGCCTCAGATACTTTACTTTTCTCCTGCAAGCTTCAGTACTTTGCTGTGACCTCTAACTAAGTCAAAAGGCAGGTCAATTGAATGAATATAAAATAAAGACCTGCTTCAGTAGGCTGTTGCCTCTAAATGCCTGCTGTGTGAAGCCTGTTCAATAACAGACCTGCACATCTCATGTGACTATTTCAAAGATAACATATTAAAGTCAGTGTGTTTAGATTTATATAAAGGGCTATACAAGTGTAAATCATAGTAATAAAACTGACAATCTTTAATAGCAAAACTGAGCAATTAAACAATGATGTGAGATTCCCCTCTGTATGCCATGAATATGTTTAATTACCATTGACTAATAAAGAACTTGCTTTGGCCTGGGGCAGGGCAGAACAGAGTTAGGTGAAAAAACTGAACTGAAGGCTGGGAGAAAGAAGGCAGAGTTAGAGAGATGCCATGTAGCCACTGCCGGAGGAGTCAGATCCCAGAACCTTGCCTGTAAACCATGAGTCTCCTGGTAATACATAGAATAATAAAAATAGGTTAATTTAATATGTAAGAGCTAGCTAGAAAGAAGCTTAAGCTATTGGCCACACAGTATTATAACTAATACAGTTTTGTGTGATTATTTTGGGTATGGGTGGCCGGGAATGAACAAGCAATCCCCACCAACAAAACAAGACTTTGAATACTTTTTCATTCTATTGTTCCCAAACAATATCCACAACAGTATTTACTGTGCTGAATCAGCATCACTTTGTCTAATTGTTTTTAAGAGATACAAACTATCTTTGGAAAGTTTTGGGTTGGCGTAGTACCCATGGATCCTGGGGTTTATGTTAAAAACCCACTTCCCGGTAAATACTGTGACAGTGTTTGCAAACATAAATGTTAGCGTCTGTTTCATTTCAACTCATGAGTCCTTTGTTCAGTCAGGTAAAGCTTGAATTAAAGTAGGTTGTAAGGGGTTTAAAGTATCCCTCAGTTAAAGAATGCATATTCAATTTTCAGGAGAGGGTAGATTTGGCTTCCTGTATGGCACACACATACAAACACACACAAAATAGATCATTATATTCTCTCATTAGTATAGTTTTAATATTGAGAAGTAGTATTAGAAGTAGCTGCATGTGTGTGAGTGTGTTTAAATATGTGGATGTGAGGACAGGTGCCCTTAGACACTGAATGGGTGGATCTACCACAGCTGGAGTTATAGGCTGAAGGTGGGTGTTTGGATCCAAACTCAGGTCCTCTGTTAGAACAATGCACGTTAAACCATCTTTTCATCCCCACTGTCAGACATTTTTATATATAAATTGCAGTCTTATTAACAGTGTAATCGGGGGAGAAATCACTTAAAAATTCTGACCCTTAGCTTTGTAGTACATTGAAGGATGGAAGGAAGAATCATGGCTACTACCCACAGAGATTCAATAAGTAAAGAGATGTTGCACATTATATTATGCAGTTGCTTAACTCACTCTGCATTTGCACTTTTTAATACTGCAGTCAGGGGGTACTGATCAAACACAACGCTGCAGAAGAATATCAGTAAAGGAAACTTTGAACAACAGGTATCCGGAATCCAGTTGTTTGAATAATGCCTTGGCATTTCTTCTCTGCCCAGAGTAACTCTTTAATGGAACATTTGTGTGAATAAAGTTACTTTTTGTTATTAGTTTACCTGAAACATAGGGAGAGATGCCCACTGTATGATTTGTAAGATTTCTCTCTCTCTCTCTCTCTCTCTCTCTCTCTCTCTCTCTCTCTCTCTCTCTCTCTCTCTAACTCTATACACACACACACACACAAATGAAGGAACAACTACAACTACATTTTCTTCATGAGTATTTTTTATAGCCCTTATCATTCCAAATCTCTAAAGCAAATTCACTATTTTCAGTAGAAATTGTTTTAATACCATGTTTATGGAAACACAGGATCTTGATCACGTTTCTCTAAAGACTACTGAAGAGCATTTGAAACCCTGTTAGTAGATGAAAAGTGAGTCCAGCTGTATATCAAATTGGGTCTGAGGAACTGAAATTGTTTTTATAAGCTTCAATTAAGCCTCATACCACCCCCTCATGAGGTAAGGAAGAAATATCATGCATTTTTATGGAGACGCAAACTCAAAGCCCATGGAGAGGTTAATCAAATTGCATCAAAGGCCTTATAGCTGGTCTGAAGTAGAATTGGGAACAAAACAGAATTTCTTTCTGGGGAGCAACTTACCTTCTTTTATTTGCCTGATTACCACAGTGTGTGAAACTTTGGGAAGGAGCACAATGAACGCTCCAAAGAAAGCCCTGAGAAAGGATTACTGTTCGCTTCCCAGTGTGGTAAATGAGTGATTCATTTCCCACGCAAAAGCAGCAACACCTTTTTGTTGTTGTTGTTGCTTTGCCAAGAACTTGTGTGGAAATGACCCTGCCGAGGAAAGAAGAGTGGAGCGGCTCAGGAATGAGGACAGCAATAGGTGGAATTCTTTTCCCCTCCTTCTTTTTCTGCCTCCTTCTACATAGCAACCTGCGCAGACACTGCTCGCTAGAGGGCACTTGAAGCAGAAGGAAAAAAGCTTCGCTATCTATCTAACAGGACTGTGCCTGTGCAAGCAGGAGAGAAACGGACAAGCGGTAGCCAGTTTCCCACACGACAGCACCTGTAATAAATGAGCAAAAACATCCTTAAACAGCGGTAGGCAGCTTTCACTGACGCAGGAATCCCACACACAGTCTTTTAAATGGCATTTCCTTTCAACTTTTCAGCATCTCTCAAATACAGCTCCATGTGCTTTTCTTTCTAATAAATGGCTTGATAAACAACTAATCAGAACCAGAAACCCCATCTGATATATAAAAGGACAAATTCCCTGCTCATCCTCATAACTGTGATCATATTTAAAGCTATCATGATATGTTAACAGTAAACACGTGCATTTAAATAATTTTAATTATCTAAAAGAGAACTGGATCAATTAAATCTAAATATATTTTGTTGTTCAATAAAATATGATATAATTGACAAGTAATTGATGAGAGGAGTGTTTCTTCTATTTTGCTTAAAAATTATATGACATATTTCTTCATTTTTAATTTTAGCCTCTTAGCTCCCAAGGTAAGCAAGAAGGGTCTGGGATAGTAATTTAGTTATTATTCTCACATAGAATAATAAAGGAAAAAAAAGAAAGATTAAAACCTAAATTCTCAGTATTTAGTCCACAAGACTGGGCTGGCTTATGTGATAGCTTTGTCCATTCCCTTTAAATCTATTTACCTTCTCCTCCCTCCCTCCCTCACTTGGGTTAAGAAGTTGAATTGGGGCTTATCTCCTTTCTAGCACCTGGGAAGATGGGAGATAATGCCATTCTGAAGACCTTCTCCAAAATGCTCTCCGCACAGATGTGGTTTTTCAGAAAGTGTTTATACCTCCATTTACAGAAAATATAATGACAAGCTTGAGATTAGCAATTATAGTCAATATTCAGAGACACAGCCCTAACTGCAGGGACAGCTAAAACCGATATTGGAGAATGTTCGACATCCATAGTTCTGAACTGCGACCTTAAAGAGGATTTTTACCTCACAAATTGGTAACCACCTCTAAAACAAAGTTAGTTATTAAAAAAAATCCCATAATCAATACATCTGAAGTAATCACAGGGTGATTAGGGGTACTTACAATTTTTCTATTTATTTCTATTACTTCTAATAATATTTTGTTGTAACCAAAATTCTTTAGTACAAAAAAAGGATTAATATAACACTCACTCACTTTTTTCCTTTCTCTCTCTCTCTCTCTCTCTCTCTCTCTCTCTCTCTCTCTCTCTCATTTTTACATTTATCACATGAAAAAGAAATTGCCTAAGGCAGTGGCTCTCAGTCTTAGGAAGCAATGGGATTCCCTGGAGCATTGGTTAAAACCCAGATTTCTGAACAGAACTAGATTCCGGGCCTCACATTTCCACTTCTAAAAATTTTCAGAACAGGCTGGGGCAAAAAGCCTTCCAAGGACGCCAGGCAGAGCAGGTCTGCCTTGAGGAAATACCCATAATTGCTCAGCTGTGTAGTTTATTTATTTGGGCACCATCAAATCTCTTAATGGCTTTACTAAGCAGTTGATTTAAAACAATCTCCTATAAGTTTTTATAGCTACCTTGTTTAACTAAATGTTTATTAACTTTTCTCAAGTGCTCTCTTGTTCTTAAGACTTCTTCAATATTGCAATGAAAAATTAAGATTGATGGCTGGACAGACGGCTCAGTGACCAAGAGCACTTCCTGCCCTTTGCGGGGATCATAGCTCTGTTTTCACTACCAATGAGGTAGCTCAGAGCCCCCTGTGACAGTTCCAGGAGGTCTGTTGCCCTCTCCTGGTGGCTGCAGGCATCTTCACACAGAGATAGATCCACATAAAATCAAATAACTCTAAATCAACAAATCTTTAAAGAAGTTTAATATTCTTTTCTTGGTTCTTGACCCTCCCCCCACTTCTGTCCCCGCTAGGGATTTATTCCTACATAGAGGTGTATGCACAGTGGGCAATCAGTCTCCACTGTGATGTAGGACAGTTTCCAAAGTGGCCTACTTTTGTGCCTAAGGTCATAGTCACTACATACCCTTTACCCTGCCAGGCCCACAGCTGGGCACAGTTCCAGAAGACTCCATGAATCACACATTTGTTCGGGCTGCTTCAGAGTACAAATGATAACAATTGCTATTGTGAATGATAACATTATAGGTAGATGTCCCAGTGTAAAATCCCTTCATTCAAAGAATCTGCATTCCACAATTTTAAACCTGGTACATGCAGGGCAAAATTCCATGTGGTTATCAGCTCATCTCAGACTAAAATAAGAAAAAAAGACAGAAAAATCTTAGTCATTACACTATAGTAAATGTACATTTTTATTATTTTAGTTAAGTTTAATTGTTAAATGCTTGCTGAAAAGGGAGAAGGTTGCATCTTATTCCATCCAATAATAGTGGCACTCCCTTGCCATTCCCTGCTCCGAAGGGAGAAATTTGAGTTATAACTGTCACACTTTTCTATGTCCCTGTTTCTTTATAAGCATATTAGCTGGTGGCTTTAATTAAACCTCTAAGTAACTGGCCAGTTTTTTTATTGTTTCTATTAGTAAAAATTATAACAAAGGTTCAGTTCAGAGTGAACAAAAAAATTACCTCATGAAACCTGTGTCCACCTTATCCACCCTTCATCCCAATGACCTCATCTGCACATCTGGATGCCTCTGGAACTAGATAGAGTCACCCTGCCTCACCCTGCTTTTTGTTCCCCTGACAAGTTTCTCTTTCTGCCCCTCCTCTCTGGGATTGTGCTCTTGTGATATTAGAGCTTTCCTCCCTATTCCTCCCCAGTGATGTTCCACCGCACAGCCATTTCTGTCTCCATTGGAAAATGGCTGGTGGAGCCCCACCCTCTCCTGCAGGAAGTCTATGACTCCAGAGAGGGTGCTGAAAAGAAAACACTTTCTTGAGTGCTACAGTCTCATCACTGAGACTTTGCACTGTATCCTATTACCTGTGGGTGGAATTGTTAAAAAGACAAATGCCTTGCCTTCCCGCATCCCTGATTATTTTAGAAATATCGTGATAGGGCCTTGAACATTATCGTAATCCTCTTTCACACTTTTAATCACCCAGGCCTCCCTTAAGACACTGTCAGGAAATTCCTTGAAGAGTTTTAAGTGGTGATTAGAGACGTGGTGAGGGTCACCTTAAACTCCAGGGGACCAAGAGTCAGTGGAGATAACACACTGTGATATTGTAAGAGTAAATAGGATGCAGTCAGTCGATACAAACTTACAACCAAACTCAGGTGACACTGGCTTCTGAGTCCCTTCAGTTTGTCAGCTCGGTTTTCTTTTTTAAGAAAATGAGATCAGAGGATAGCCTCTCTCTAGCAATCTTTTCTTTGGAGATGACTTTGTTTCTTGTGACAATCCCCAGCCTTCAGGAACATCTGACCTTTCCTTTACTTCTAAGAGATGTAAGAAAGTACCCCAAGGAAAGGTTCAGACCATTTGTTCAAAGTGAAAATGAATGTCTGAAAATTAAGCACAACCTAAGATGTGATCTATTTCTTTGTCCACTTGGGACTGTCTGGTCTAACAGCAGTTATAATTTGATTGAGGTTTGACTGCTCTTCTTTTCCAAGACAGAATTAGCCAATTCCAGAATACCTCATGAGCAGACACAGCCTTAAAGAGAACACACAGCTACTTAGCGACTGCTTGAGAGAAAAACGCCCCTTGGTTCCCCGGCCCAAATAATTCAACCAATTTCCTTCCTGGGATAATTAGAGTATGAAACAGAGAGATATCAAACAGACAGTCAATATCCTCAATATTTTACGGAGGGAGGTTAGATGCAGCATCAGAAAAGTCAAATTTGCATAAGTATTATAAGCATATTGTGCCGATTTCCCCGTTCTGTTCACTGCGTCTCATTAATTCGAGTCAGACGGTACAGGCTCTACACCCCGAGCGTCTGCTCCTCTGTACCCCTTCTGCTGCAGCTCTGTCCCCAGATGGTCAAAATCCATCCACAGGGCTCACATCTAGTCTAGTGAGTCAGAAATGGAATCAACCCTGGTCGTCTAGGGAGGAGAGTTTTGAAGAAAGGTAAGGGGCATTTAATTTGTCTTGCATTGCACGGTGATTAATGACGATCAGAGATCAGAGCTGCTGAATATTACTCCCACGTGTTAGCTTTGGGGATCACAAGGAAAGAGAACCGGGTCTGCGTATTCGTGGACCCCCTTCTTGGACCTGGGTGCCCATTTCTTAACATCTGAGTGCTGAGAGGAGTTTATCAGAGGACTAGAGAAGCCAAGAATAGGGTCTTGGCAGAAAGAGGAGCTACAAGGGCAGTGCTCCCCACTCTTCCACTCTGGGAGGGGAGGGAGTTCAGTGCACATGGATAAGGCTTGCCAGACCCTCCCCTTCTGGGCACAGCAAGTTCTGTCCATTTTATTCCCATTCACTTATCTGCCAGTCCCTCTTGACTGACTCTACTGTCCCTCATCCCACCCTCTCAAAAAAAAAAAAAAAAAGGAGAAACACTAGGGCATCAGGAATGCGCTCCACTCCAGGATCGCGACCCACAACCAAAAAAAAAAAAAAAAAAAAAAAAAAAAACCGAGGAGCACATGAGTTGTATCAGGCAGTGATCTTGCAAATGGGCAATTCCTTATGCAAGACGTCTCCAGAATGAGGGAAAGGGTGAACGGCCCACGAGCTGCCGCATCCTCTCCCCTCCACAGAAACCAGCTTTGGGTGTCTGAGACGCTTTTCAAGATAACGCTAGCCTCAGGGCTCAGGTGAGACCTAGAGAGAGAAAGCTGGCGGGTACCTCCTGTGCATCCTTTTTTCATCTGCCAGCAGTCTTTATCCAACAGCTTGGCCGCTCGGCGGGCTGCGCACACAGCGTGGAAGGGTTCATCTTCACCCGGTGACTCCCGCGGCGGAGGCGCGCGGGGCGTGCTCGCGAGCGACCAGCGAAAAGTTGTGCGCACTCTTGGTAGGAGGAAAGGGAGTGGATACCAAGCGCGGGAGAGCGCAGGGGCAAGGCAGGGAGGGGGCGGGGTGGGGGACTGCTTACATGAATTTCCAAGTGGTAGACCTGCCTCGGAGCTCTGCCCAATGAGATCCGTCAGGGGAGGCACCCGGCTCACTTTTCCACATCACTTCACAGTTACATTTGGCAGGCAGGCGGGCTCGCATGCCGGAGCGCTCGGTCCAGAATTAGTGGATGGCTTTCGAATCTCCCTGCCTCTTAGAAGCTCCTCCGCCGCCGCTTTGGGCTTAGACCAGAGCGTCAACACACCAGCTGTACTTTTGGGCTGCGGACACCCCAGAGCCCAGCGCGCCCGCTTCGCGTCTCCGCACTAGGCTCCGCAGTTCCGAGCGGCATGAGCGCGATTCGGAAGCGACTGCCCGGAGCTCGGGGATCCATGGACACTTGCCGCCCTCGGGAGCAGACCCTCAGCTCTTCCAGCCGTTTATGAAGCCCGAGGCTTGAGTTTTTGTTTTTTTGTTTTTCCGCAGCCCGGAGCCCGACCTGAGTAAGTACTATACCCTAGCCACGTACGCCTCCGGGCGGGGAAGAGCCGGAGGGATTCTTTCCTTTAGGAATTCCCACGCTCACTCGGACATCTTACGCACCTGGTGGATGAGGGATTCTAGCACTGGTACCCTCCGAGCTGCGTCTCCTTTCGCGGCATCGGTAGCTGATGGGGATGCCTTCTGTCTAAGGGGTTTTACAAACTGCTCTCAGAGCAGATATGGAGGAGTCTGGAGCCCCAGGCTACCCCGCTCCAGTTTCCCTGCCACCCTCTTATTCTCGCGGTCGCCTGGCGATTTCGCCTTGGAGACGCAGGCAGGCGCTGCTGCAGCCGGTGCGCCTTCACTGCGGGGTCGGTGCGGTGAAAGGGAAATACTAGCCGCCTCCACAGAGGAGGCTGCGAGCCTGACGGGAAAGCAGGCTGAGGGGCCAGAGAAGCTGACTCTTGGCTTTCTGCATGCCCCACCTCTTAGTCATGGGAGGGCAGCCCCATCGGTTGGGCCAAGGGCTACTGTTTTCCTGCGAAAGCCCCAGCGCCAGGATTTTCCACAAGTGTCTGTTTCAGCCTGGGGGGCGCGGTGCCAGCTGCAAACTTGCGGAGCTTCAGGGCCACCTAGCCACTATGCAGTCACCAAGACGCTGCTCTGCAACAGTGGAAGAACCCCAGGCAGTCTGCTCAGTGCCTATGAGCCTGCACCATAGGCCCCCAAAGCACCGGATGACTTCTCCCTCTCCCAGAGCCCTGGTACAGAAAGATATAAGGTGATCTTTATGCTCAACACCGGCCAACCCGGGGGGTCCAGCCGCGCCCCTTCCCAACAAGAGGCGAATGGGGGACTCCTGGCTACTTTCTGCCAGCATGGTAACGTGCTCATAACGGACCTCCCCGGGTTTCCCAAGGCTCTAACCAAGCCTGGTAAACCGTGTGTAAACGTTCGGCCACCAATGCTGATACCAACAGGTATCCAGCAATTCCTCCTTCTTTTTTCCTCCCCAAGACTAAAGTCTCCCCTCGTCCAATCTTGTAAAAATCTCAAAGTTTTGAGCTGGTGGTCCCTTGCCCCAGGGCATACAGCCTGAGACACATCAATGACTAGCCTGTTAGCCTCTGAGCAGAGATGGCAGCTGTTAGCTTGGATTGCTAAACGGTAAGAAATCAAACAACATTAATTGTTTATTGTTGCAAACGCACAACATTAGTCCATAATGGAAAATCAGACTGGCAGCTGTTCACTTCAGCTCCAATTAAAGGGCAGAGCTTATAACCAAGCAACCGGGAGGGAGAAGGAGCCCTTTCAACTTTGCCCTGGTTTCTGAGGGTTGCAGTCAGGCAGTTTCCTCCTTAGGGGGCACGATCCCAACAATCCCTTTGCTGGCCAAAGCTGCTAACCAGATCAGTAGCTATTTTCTGTTAACACTCTTCTCGGGGGTTTGTGGGAATGAGCGGATGTCTCAGATAGTATGCAAGAACGGTTGGCCTCTCGCATCAGGGATTATCGCCAAGCAGATAGAGAAACTGGGGTTGGCTGGGACCGTTTTGACATTCCCCTCCTCTTTGTGACAGTCTGACAGCCATCTGGATGCCTAAAAGCTCGATCTAAGCTGTCACCTCTGCCTTCATTATATGAGCATTTCAACTGGAAAACTATATGTGAGAAAGAGATATTTATGTAAGATTTGAAAGTGGGATTTTCCATCCATTCAGTCTCGCGGCTGTACTTCACTGCATGCAAAATGAACCCTGCCGTTCCTGCTAAACACCACTGAAATTTCTCCCCGGCTACTGCCTTTCATCAGTCTGTGTCTGGTTTTGCAGAGATCTGTCTGTAATATGTTTGTGAATGTGTATGTGTGGGTATGTGTGCTGGGGTGGGGATGTTTCTTCTTCTGGAGAGACTCGTATCTTTGAAGGTTGCTTTGTGAGGGTTACGTTTTTCCCTCATCAAAGACAGCTCTTCATAATAGCGATGTGCACATAGCTTTACCACTTCCCTCTATGGTTGAAATTCTAGGACTAGTCCTCTTATTAAGCGATGAAAGGGACAACAGTTTTCTCTAAGTCAGCTTTAGCAGATTGAAAACTCCTTGTCACATCGTCAATTTTTGGCTGCAAGGGTTGCATGAAATTTTAAATAATCATATATGCATATATATATATATATATATATATATATATATATATAAAATCTTTCTTTTCTTTCTCTGGCCTTGGAAGAGGGTGAGGAGTTGAGGAAAATCCCCCCTGAAAATAGAGGATGCTTTCTGCCACCTCCAGGATGGCTTCATTCAGGACTGCTCCATACTTCTCATTTTGCCCTGAAGACTGTGGCATGAGAGTGAAGTCTAGTGCTCACCATCACAAATGGGTGGAGGCACTTGCTAAGGATTTCCGAGACCTGTGCTATATTTCTGTGCATCAAACTTTTAAAATGCCCCGATATTTAAAAATCCCTAATTCTTATTGCTATTAAAAAACTTATTAATTTTGTTTTATCATGTATGGTCTCTGGAAGCCCTCCAGCTCCCCAATGGGTATATCTTTGCAGTCCAAACTGGTAGCACTTCTTGAATGAACTTCTTGTGTTCACGGAGCATCTTTTAAGGTCTTGATACAGTTTGAATCTGGATAAAGGGCAGACCATTTTAGAGGAGCCCTCGCTGTACCTGCTGCGTGCGTATCAACTGTGTGAAAGGAAAGCTGCCTGTACCATGACCTCAAGGGCTTTCTAGCACAGCAATTTAAATATCATTCCTGGGCAGCATCTTCATGTAACATTGAGCAACACATACACGGGCCATGCCAGACCATGTATCATCAACCGTGTCAAAACTCCAAAGAGAAGAAAGCGCTGTTAGATTGTTCAGCAAGACGAGAGACCCCTTGAGAAAGTATTTGTAAAAACTAGTCTATTAATGCGCTCCTCTCCTAATAGTCCTAGGAAAATGGGTAGATGTTTAAGGTCTGTTGCTCCTTGTTAGCCTGCAGGATCAGACGGTTGGAAGAAATCAAATAAACTCCAAAGAAGGAGAAGGCAATAGTTCTGATCAAGAAGCTATAACTTCGGACTCTGTTTTCCAAGTTTCTTTCATTGTCAGAGAAGGAGAACGAACGCACATTTGTCAGAAGGTCGAGTCCACACTTCAGTAACTGCTCAGAAGACTTTGTTAAAAGAAGTAAATTAATCCTCCCCCCCCCCCGCAACAAAGTATTCTTTTGCTCAAAAATGGGTTTATCATGGCTTTTTCAACAGCCCAGTTTGAGGACCATTTCTATGCAAAGCCATGAGCTGTGTGAAACTGGCCTTCAGTTTTTAATTCTTACCAGTCTGCTGGTCAGTCAGTGAGGTTTTGGGCTTGACGAGTGAACAGATAAGCACAATCACAGCAACCTTTGTTTTATTGTAGGCACAGCTTAAAATCCCTAGATTCAAAATACTGAGCCCAGAGGTGCTGCTAGTATTTCCCTTATTTTGTGTTTGTTGCAAAGTTATTCGGAGAAGTAAAGAAAGTGATTAGAGCTTTCATTTTGCATTTCTTGTTCAGGACTGTTGACATTCATGGGTGAAATAGGACCACCTTTGCTCATTATTCCAAGGAACATCTTGTTATTTCAGAGTATTATATGTCTACTGCAGGCTGCTGTCAGTCACAAACTACGGTACATATTTACAGTCCTCTCCCGCGTTATCCACAAACATACAACTCCATATACAACTCACGGCCAGATAATTTAAATCAAAAACATGCCTTGACCATTAATTGAAGTACCGGTTTAAGTAAAGGAACTTACTCATGTCTCCCTTGTCATTTTATCTGCCGTTAAGTTTTGTAACTAGAGCCTCTGGGTTTTCAGATTTGTACCGTGATCTGTCTTCTTGGCAATATTGTGGACATGGATGATACCGTGGGGATTTCCCCTGGAATCTTCTGGGGAGTTATGCACTGGAACGTTTCTTTGCTTTCAATAGGCAAAGGCTATCATCTGGTCGAGCAAGGCTTCATTATCCCCAGGGACGTTGGTACCCTTTCCTTGCCTTCGCCTGGGAAGTTGAGCTTCACAGTTTGTTTGTGCTGAACTGTTCCTATCTCCAGAACCCACTTCAGATGTAACCATGGGCAGAAAATTAGCTGAACCTGGTAACTTCCAAAGGTCAGGGAAGAAATGAGTTCAAGGGATGCCATTTACCTTCGCCTCCCATATGTTGCTGCTGACCGCATCTCTGTTGCCACGTCACAAAGCAACACTGGTACCAATACAGTTACCTTTTCTATCATGTCCCAAGCTTTTATTTCTTGAGTTTTAAATGTCATGTACTACTGCCTATCATAAATATCACTCACCTTCTTGCCTGTAAATGTCTTTCTTTTTTAACAAAATATTCATTTTTGTGGGTAGAAATGTATAGATGTGATTTTCTAGAACTTTTAAAGAAAGTATCATGAAAAGAAAAAAAAAACACTTGTATTTACAACCTTCAAACAGTTTGCTTGTCCGTCGCCACTGTTAAAGATAATTTTGAATGCTGAGGATGGTTGGTCCAGGGCCAAGTGCAGAGTTAGTGCTCGGTAAAAATTTACTTAATGCATTAAGAAATTAGCAAAGACCCTGCCCTCTACCTTTTCTGAGCATTTTCATTAAGAGATGGAGGGCAGTCATAAGCAATGTCCAATACAAGGACATAGCTACTACAATTATTTCTCAAGAAATTTCCTAAGTCCTCCTTAGTTTATTTTGAGACACAACTTTTTCATTAAAAAAAAATCAGTTTTATTTATCTTCCACATATCAGTTTTTTTAATCTATTCAAAATAATTTTAAATGGTTTAGGAATATAAAGTATGATATAGTTTAGTGTACTATAACTGAAAATCCATCCAAAATTAAGTTTACATCTCTGGATATAAACTGCATAGCACACATAGTTATATGTTTTAGAGAAAATGTTCTAATTGTCCAACTACTGTGTGAACAAGACAAGGTCTGCATTTTGAATACCTCTGAGGGAGCATAAAATTATATCAGAGGAGGAATCCGCTTCTCTTCGTCTGTGATTCTATCCTGCATTTTCGTTCATATTCATTATTTTCTTTCCCCCTCCCTCTCTATCACCTTCCCCTCTCAGATTTTTATTACTTTTAATACATTTTACATCAGAATATTCAATGTGTGAATGTCCAGTTTAATATTATATGAATTATATAGTCTTAGTATCTGAGAAAACAATTTTATAATCCCCAATTTTGGTTTAAACCTGTATGTCCTTGCACACATGCACAAGGGAAAGGTACACCATGAGTGACGTCTTCTATGGAGATAGTTATATTCATTTGAGGTTTATAAAAAATGCTTAGCAAACGGAATATATTTAAGTGAAACACTGAATTGAATATCTTTGAACGTTTGTCAAATAGCTTTGGTAAAAGGGTTAGGCACATTTGCATCCTATTAACATTTAGAATAATGCTTACCATACCTTCTTTCTAGGGAGAATAAGGTACACAGGAAGACTGTTTGATTCCTCGTGTGACATAAATGACATAAAATAAGTAGACAGGGAGAGTGACACAAATATCATGAGGAGGTAAATCCTTTTCTTTGTAAGAAATCAATTTTCCCAAACTTGTTATCAAATTTAAATGGAGATAATCCTTCCTTTATTCATCTATTGCTGTTAGCGCTTAAAAATAGAATTTAGCATTGTATCCAATCTTTCTTTCTTTAAAGTGAGCAAAAACATACTTATTTTGGTTAAAGAAATCAAATATACTTGTCTTTCCATACTTCCCAATTTCATTCAAGGGCTGCAGCTGAGCAACACACACTGAGTCTACAGTCCCTGTAAGATATTCACTTATTGTTCATGCATTATATGTTTGGGGTGATAAATCAATATTAGTTTTGTCAAATTATTGTTCTCCACGTCTCTGTCTGTCTATGTGCCCGTAGCTTGAGGAACAGTGCCAGTGGGTGGATTTTCAGGTGTAAAGTCTTTAAAACACAGAACGAGAGTGAGGTGCACATGTGAAGCTGGTTGCTACTCAGTGTAACCTAATTGTCAGAATCTTGACTTGTTTCTGGGACACTTGGCTGCACTTCAAATTTAGTACAGCATACTCTGTAGCCTTGGCTATAGGACACAAGAGGTTTTAACTGTTTATCCATTTCAGAAGTGATAGATCTTTATCATTGTTAAAACTAAAGTTTTTTTGAGAATATTAGAACAGGTTATCAAGTTTCTTTGCAACAGAACACTACCATAACCTAACCTTTAATTGGCATTTCCTTCTTGCACAAGCATAGCACTTTAATTATCATTTTAGCTTCATGGAGACTTTCTACTTCCGCCATCTATACAAGAATTCAAGAGACTGAATCAGTGAGATTTCTCTCGTTGGAAGAGAATTTGCAGGCCATATTTTTAAATTAGTGATTACAATTTGATTTAAATTTAAATAGGTCGAACATGTTATACGCTGTATTTGAATTTTATACTCTCAGCAGAAAAACAGGAATGGGGGAAAAAGGCTACATGGACCACAGTGAGAAAAAACCAAGTGGCCTAGATAGTGCAAACGCAGCCTTTCACATGCCTTAGAAACACCCTGAAGCCATTGCATCAGGTATATGCTAACAGCTGGTGGGCAGAGCTGTGTACCAAAGACAGCTGCTTCCTCTGGCTTATGCGGTTCAAAGATTAGAGCGGGACAACGTTACTCTATGACATAAACATTGAAATGTTCTCCATTTATGCCTATAGCAAGAGATTGAGAATATAGTAATTTGAAAGAATTAGGTAGTTATCATGAGATGGAGCATCCATTCCTAATCCACTGTGTTGAGACAAACTTGCCCTGGGTACTTAATTTACGAATGATAGAACGGATACTTAGGTCACTTCTGATAGATTGTCTTGGAGCTCCCATAGCCGTATTACCTAACCAAGCATTAAGAATAAGCTAGGCTCTGATTGCCACTGTGATTTAAAGAACTCATAGCAGTTATATTCCACACACTAGTTCTTCTCATAGAAAATCTTAGACATGTGACTTTAAGACAGCAACAGAAAGAATGATTTAGGTCATCCTGGAGAAGTACATGTAACAGACAGGAGAGATGTTGGACATACACTTAGCTATTGATTGTAATCTCAATACAGTTATGCCTTAAGAAAGTCGAAGAAAATAGACTCACTCTTTGTAGCCTAACTAAACATTGTTCTGAGAAATTTGTAGAAGTACAAGCCTGATTCTGTAGGATTTGAGAACTAACTAGCTTAGTTTGACTTTATTATCTTCATCACAGTCTGCACTAGTCCGTTCAGAAATAAATGTACAACAAGCAGAAAAGTGTCTATGTGAACAATATACTTGAATTTGTTTTGTGAAAGGGGAAACATTTATTTATGTTTGTCTATGAAGGTAACCAGAAGTTACAGAACTTGACAAAGCCAAAAGATTCAGGGAGAAAGGAGTCACCTGGCAGTTACAGTAAAGCATGAAATTAGCAAATATATTTCTGGATAGTAAGAAGCGCAAACAATAGGCTTTGGGATAGATCAACATATCAGTTATGATATGATGCCAAAGTCTGGGGAGCAGAGGATTTCTACTGACACAGGGATTAGCAAACACATTGGCAAATGTATTTGTTTGTTTACAGTAAGAATTATTACATCCTTTTCTACCAGAGTAATTTGGTTAGAAGTTCTAAATACTCTGGAAAGTAAATTTATCCAATTATCTAAACTGAAAACACATACGGATCTTTCCTTCCCAAAATTCAAAAAGTGCTCAGACCTGTCCAGCTTTACCACCCAGAACATGCTGGATTGCACCGGACCACACACTTCATGTCCCTGTGATCCTGAAGAATCACTTTGGATTCATTGTGCATTTACCTGTTTTGAAGCAAGCTGCTAATGGCTTTAAATTCAAGGTCAGAAGCATTTTTAATAGAAACTCTTTGGTCCTGTATGTGCTTTTTGCTTCCATAAAATATTGTGGCCACTAAGACCAATGGATAATAAAAGCATAATTCCCTGTCTGCCCTAATAATCTGATGAATTGAATTCCTAAGTGACTGATTTTATTATAAATGTCATCATCAGTGCATCAGTGAATGGCTCCTTATTTGGGGCTTTAATTCATATTGTTTACAAAATCAGTAATGTAATGTGATTTTAGTTATGACAATATCTCTGAGAATTGAGCACATTTGTCTTAAAAATATTGAAGCCCTCAGACTGACATCTGGCTGTAATTAGAGCTGGTTTCAAACTGTGACTGTGAATTAAAGTCAGATAGTGGGTCTTTTATTTATACGAATATAACATATCCTGGGAAAAAAAATTTAAAACTTTTTAAGTTGTAAAAATTCCAGAGAGACTAAAATTTCTTCATAATGCTATTTGGCATAGAGTCTGCAGTATTACATTGAATTGGGCTGCTCAGCTGGGCATACACACTGTGGACGAAAAATGTAAAAGCAAATTGATTTTAACTCAATCTTTATAACCTTCTTTTTTTTCTAAGAAGTTTGTCTATGTAGGTATGATACACAACGCTTAAGAATTCTGATAACAGTGACCTAACACTTCGTTGCATCTCAGAAATACCTATAAAGCTGTTCTTTGATCTAAGGAAAATAGTAGTTCATTCCTTGGCAGAGGTGCAAGCAAAGATTATAGATCTCAAACCTTACAATCACGTTTCCTTCCTAGTGGATGTTCCTTATTACCTCACTGCGTGGATGTGTGTGTGTGTGAGCACAATAATCAGCTGCCCAGTTACTCCAGTGTCACGTAAAAAAGGTGTGTGTTTGGGATTCATGAAGAATATTCTGCCACCATAAAAAGTGTTCATCTTTCCTAACTCTATTTCCTAAAGTCAGGAGTAGGTGTATATTTCTGTTCATAAGAGAGATAGTTTAAGCAAATATGGGAATAATATTAAATGACCCAGGAGAAGTGACTATTTTCACATCATCATATTTTTCAGCGAATCCTAAGAACTATGAGCGAGATTGCTTGCCTTTTGTTTCAAATACCATTTTTCTCTAAGTGTGGTCCTCATACAGTAGCATCCATATTGTAAAGAGACTCTCGGAAATGCAGAACCTCGGGACTCATGTGAGAACACCAGCATCATAAACTATAGATGGCTAGATAACTTTTATGCAGATTAATGTTAAAGGCAATCCCAGGAGGAGGATGCTAGAACCGACTCTTCGCTGGGTTTCATGGAGCTGGTGTTTAAATTTTCAGTTACTGCCAGAGTTGATTAGTGACAGCATTGGAAGCTTTGAAATTGTTCGGATTACAGCATCTGTATCCCGACAGTGAGAAAACAGTAGAAGCCATGGGGTTTCCTTTTTTCCCTTCTTTCACTTTCTTTTTAGAAAGAGCAGCCACTATTTATAGTTGTCCAGCTTGCCTCTCACTATTTTGGGTCTCTCTTTTTAATAAGTAGAGAGATAATCTTAGGATTTGAGAATGCCTAGTTTTAGTGAACCAAAACTTTTAAAATGCTAACCTCGGTTCATTATGTTTATTTCTATAATGAAAAATTTAAATTAATAATGATGCTTCTACCAGAGTGTTATTTCACAGTATAGATGTGGTGTGTGTCCCTGGGAATCAATATTATACAATTTTTCAAGATATTGACTAATAATATAATTAATTGCTATGACCCTTTTTGACAAGTGATATAGGTGTTTCTTTTGGTTTTTAAGACAAGTTTTGCCCTAGTTGTCCTGAAGCCCACTTTGTAGACCAAGCTGTTCTGAAACTCAGAGAGATTCACCCGTTGCTGCCCCTAAGTGCTAGGATTAAAGGTGTGCGCCACCACCACCCAGTTGTGATAATAGATTTTATGTCTGTCTATCATCTATCTATCTATCTATCTATCTATCTATCTATCTATCTATCTATCTAAAACTGCCTATCATCTACCTACCTATCTAGCCTACAATCTACTTTTGAGACAGAGTTTTACTAAGTAGCCTTGTATGACTTTGAACTTCTTGTGCATATCAGGCTGGCCTTAAACTTACAGGGATCTGCTTGCTGCCTCTGTTTCCTGAGTGTTGGGATTAAAGATATATGCCCTCATACCCATGCTGGACTTCCCTTTTAAATGAAGAAGAAAGTTAGACAACTTCATTAAAATATGCTAGTATAGGTAATTTAAAAGCTTAATAAAAATGAACACTAAGTCAGCACCTGAATGTTTACCTCCAGCGTTGAGAGAATAAATGATGTGGATGAAAGTTGTTCAGTGATTGGATTGGTTTTCTCCAAAGTTCTGCCAGCGAGCCATAGGCATCAGTCAAATTATACTTCCTCTCCCTTTGAAAACTGAGAAGCTTCACACTCTTCCTATTACATCCCATATATGTTTATTGCACAAACCCCTTGCAGAAATCAAACACAACCTCTCCACAGAGCTTATAGAGCAGATGGTAAACTATTTGATGGATACTGTAGAGACGATGGCCAGTATAAATTTCTTGATTAACAACCTCTTGGCAAGTGTAAGGAGTAACCTGGAAATGATTTTAGATGCTGAATTATTCAGAAATACTTGGTTAGCATTGGTTGTCTTGTTCTCAAAGGCCCTTTACAGTGACCTCCCCTTTAACACTTACTAATAGATAAAAATCCCTCCTCCAGAAAACTTTTTCTTCCTCTCCTTCCTTCCTTCCTTCCTTCCTTCCTTCCTTCCTTCCTTCCTTCCTTCCTTCCTTCCTTCCTTCTTCCTTTCTTCCTTTCCCCCTGTTTGTTTTCCAGACAGGCTTTTTTTCTGTAAGAGTCCTGGTTGTCCAGGACTTCCCTTTGTAGAACTGGCTGGCCTTGAACTCACAGATATCAGCTTGCCTCTGTTGCCTGAGTGCTGGGATTAGAGGTGTGTACTCCCATGCCTGACTTCAGGAAGGTTTCTTTAACGTTATCAAGCTGAGTCTTATGCTATATGTGTATACCTCTAGGCCTCCAAAGGCTCTACTTCTCCACAAGTAGTAACTGTAAAATTGGGCATTTCCTCATCTTGCCAACAGCATTCTTTGCTTCATGAAGGTAGATGTTCTGACCTACTTCCTGTTTTCTGCCCTCTGCCTGACAAATAGTATATGTGCATCAAAAATTTATTGTAAGGAGGAGCAATTTTAGGAAAGAGAATTTTAGAATTATGTTATTCAGGATCAAATACTGCTTCTGAAGGGTTTCTTTAACCAAGATTTAATTTAACGATTCCCCTGCCTCAATTTTGCACAGCAATACTAACTGCAATGTTTTGAATTTTTATGGAAACGAATACATTTTTGACTATAAAACCTTCTGCTGTTAATATATTTGTTCTAATTAATGAAGCTATGGCAATATTTAGAAAATGTATGGGTCAGTGATGGCATTTCATCTCATTTTGGCAGGCTCAGGCCAAGATCTCTGATAAGTCACACCCCATCCTGGTTGTCAATGAGCAGTTTCTGGAAAGGAACTGTCTAGTACGTCTTTAAATCAGGATTAACTTTCTTATTTTAAATTCATTCACACGAGTCTTTGCAGATTGTGCAGTCTGCCTGAAAAAGACCACCACGTGTTAGCCTACCCTAACTGCTTTGGTCCTTGGAATAAACCTGCTGGGTCCAAACTGTTGTCACTGGAGAATTTCTGGTTGTGTGGTGCATTAATAAACAGGTGCAGAGAGAGTTCAGTGTGAGGTCTCAAGTTCTAACTCCAAACTTGTCAACACTTGAAATTATTCTTACACTGCTTCCGTACCTGTGTATCTCACACCACAGGAGAACATCACATATGGCCTTTGAGCATTCAGGTACAGCTAGCAGTGGTGCTATGTTTAGAGACAAAAAAAAATGTTCCTTTTCCTTGAAAAGAGTTTGGGTGGAGGTGCCATGAGTTAGCCCGACTGAGGTGCGAGAGTAGAAGGTTAACCCATCCATCCTTCTTTAGTATTACCTCCATCTCTCTCCCATATAGTTCTCCCTAGCATCACCTTCATCTTCCTCCAATACTATCTTTAGCAGAATCACCTCCCACCCCTCTATCCTGCTCTAACCAGCATCATTTCCATCCTCAACCTTTTCTGTACTCCTCAGCATCACTTCTAACCTTTTTTTGTCCACATCATCTCTATCTTTCCTTTTCTCCTTATCAACTCCATCCTTCCTTCACCAACATCATCTCCATCCACGTTCCATTCTGCATCCACTCACATCACCTTCATTCTCATCGGTATAACTTTTAATCTTTATTGACTTTTTGAGGATCACATCCATCCTCCTTCCACCAGGTCTCCAACTTGCTTCCATTCTTTTCTCACCAACATTATCTTTATTCCCCCAACTGTCCTCTTCTTAGCAGCATTACATCCATCCTCATCATTCTTACCTTTATCTTCCCTCCATTTCACCCTCATCAGCATCAACTTTGACCTACGATTATCATACCACCTTAGAGACCAACCATTTCTTGTCTACCCTTACTGAAGAATTCATAAAGTTTTAGTCTTTAATTGTTTCTCCTTTCTACCACTACCCCTGCAAGCTGTCTCAAGTAACTATTTCTATAGAAATATTGGGACTACTTCCCATGTTTTGGCTGCTCTTTTTATGTTTTGGTTCTGAGCCATAAACACTACAGCTTTGTAAATTAGGGGTTACTGTGTTGTTTTACAGATGAGAAGGCTCACGTTCAGGCAAGCTCAGTGTTCTATCCATCACACAGTGGTAGTAAATGGGGTAATCTAGAATTTATGCCCAGATCTATTGGCCTTTAGAATATATTATCCAGTGTACCCCAATACAATTTCAGCATAGCTCCCCATGATATATCTAAGAGGGCATATGACATGATGTGATGTTGTTGAAAGTGTCTTTTGAGTAAATGAAGACAGATAACTGGTATAATAGAGTTTAGAAATCTTCAATGGTATCCTTTTGGATTTAAAGGATCATTTCTGAAGTTTCAACACCCTGAGATAGAAGTAAATCTTAACTTGAAGACCACCCCCCCCACACACACACACACTGCTACAGCAATTTTAAGAACAGGAGAGGCTGTTTTTCGAGTGTCTCCTCTGGGTTGATCCCATGTTGAAATCTATTGAAATTTCTCTATCACCTTAATAGTTGCTACTTGCACTGGTCCCCTGTGCGTTATTCAGGGTTGGGCCAATTTCAGGTGTAAGTCCCAGTGTTGGGTTCAGCCCATGCAAAGAGTGACAAGGGAGATCATGCCATGGGCCAACCAGTTAGCTCAGACACCATGCTGTTTACGACACAATGGCTGTATCTTTCAGCTGGCTCCAATAGGGCCACTCGTCAGCCCAACCCAATGTTAATGACATCCTTGCTTTCTCATTCTGAGCCAGAATGGAACCAGAGACCTAGAGGTTAAAGGTTCTCTATCCTATTATGAATTCCCTGAGCCACACTGCACCGGATGGTGTTCCCCAGGAATTACTTTTCCACTTAATCTAATTCAGCCTGGCTTTTCTCAGGGATTTGCAGTGAACATCATTTCTTTAAAAATAATTTTTTGAGTGGGAAGAAACACATTTTGTTATGCTGAAGGTAAGCAAAAAAATGTATCTGACACCTCAGGTAATAAGGATTCTTTTATCCTCTCCCTCTCTGAATTCCTTCTATCGAAAATTGTAATTTTACCATATTCCATTCCCAAAGGAGCTTTTCGTCACTTAAATCTCCCATTCAATGGTGCATTTAGCTTGGGAGCTGTGACACTGCCCTGCTTATAGCATACATGCTGGACATTGGTGAATTCTTTCTGGAAGAACTCTAATTGTATTCCTTCATTATTAGCATCTTGCATTTCCCGAGGCCTTCTTAATTGGAATTGGTAGTCACAGCCATGAAAGCTGGGGAGAATTCCTTCCTATCTTTATGCCCATGTCCATGTGTGTGTGTGTGTGTGTGTGTGTGTGTGTGTGTGTGTGTGTGTATTTAACTTAAAAGTACTTAAATATTTTATTTATTAGGTGTCGATTTCTTTAAAATGAAATACAACCTCCTTTGAACACGTTTAAAGAGATGAACAGGAGAAGGAGGGAAAGAGGTTGATACACACCCCAAGTAGGCTTACAGAGAGTGAAAGGCAGGAGAGGCTGGAAATATGTAGAGGTTGGAGGAGGGGGGGCATGCCTTGAGGAGGAAGCGACAATGAGAAAAGAAAGGGTTATTATCTGTTAAGACCACTTTGTTACTTAAAGCTGTATTTGACAAGTGACATGGTTGTGGAATGAATGCTAAAATCTAAATGATGCTTAGATTTAAATGGCTTTGTTAGCCAATTCAGTCTGGTTCCTCAGGTCCACTTTCTGAACTCAAGAGTTTGGGAAATGCTCATTATCTTTTCACTGTACGTGCCTTTGAGAAGCGCTGGTTTGTCTCAGCACCGGGTTCGTGGAGCCTTATCTTTCTTCCTTCTTGTTTGTGCAGGAAATTTCAATGAAAAGGAAAGCCAATGGATCGTGGTCTTTGAAAAGCTGCTTAGACAGTCTGTTTCCTGGTCCTCTGAACACGTGGCCGAGCTGTAAGTAACCGCTCCACACTGCGTGATGAATTGGATGGCTTCAGACCCGAGGCAAAAATAATAATTGTCTCATTTTCGCGCTGATTTGCTTAACTGGTGGGACCATGCCAGAAAGGCTAGCTGAGACGCTCGTGGACCTCTGGACTCCATTAATAATATTATGGATTACCCTCCCCACTTGTGTGTACATGGCTCCGATGAATCAAGCTCACACGTTAACCACTGGATCCCCTTTGGGACTAAGCAGGCAGAGTGAAGAACTGCGAATTTTGAACCGCTCCAAAAGAGGCTGGGTTTGGAATCAAATGTTTGTCCTGGAAGAATTTTCTGGACCCGAACCGATTCTCGTTGGCCGGGTAAGCTTCATTTTTAAGCTCTCATTTCAGGGTCTGTTCCTGGTCTTTAAATGTTTCGTTTCAGCCTCCACACAGTTTTGCATCACACTTAAGTGTAAATCCTTCAGACCAGATGGTTAGCCGGCTAACCTGTTGGTTGCTCTAGCAATATGAAAAATCCTACTGCTTAAAACATTCTTTTAGGAAATGTTAGTTCCCACAGCACTCCCACCCTTTACTGAGACAGCATGGACTCGGATAATGGATAAACAAGTCAAGTGCTTTCTTATTTATGCAAGACTTCTTTTGTCAAACTTTTTTCTAGATTCTAGTATTCAGGTCTAGTACTTAGAAGTTGTAGGCATTTTGGTCTAATTCGAATTCCTCGGACTCCAATCAAGGTACTATTTTCTTCTATTTTAAGGTTATACATTCCAATTTGCAGGTAGATTTTCCGTTTTATTTCATTGATTGCTGTTTCAGTCCTTGTGAAGAACAAAACAGAATTTGTAACAAAAGTGCTAGGCAGGACCTGGTGCTCACTTCACAGAACATCATTTCTGTCATTGCCAAATACAATCAAACACATGGAAGGATCATTTTAGGTCAGTGGTGAGTACCTGTGTTTGCCTGTACGTTACACTGCATTTACATTTGTTTTGTTATTGTCGCACGTTCTTCATGCTGACGCTGGCTCTCAGTTCTCCAAAATAGTGCTACAATGCTTCAAAGACGTGTACATGCTCACTCTTCAGAATCATTTGTGTTTGCACATTTTGACATTCACTGCTGTCACACTTCAAATTCTGGGGAAGGACACATGGCATCGTGCAGTTGGTAACAGTCTTTCCTAGTGTGTGAGAAGCCCCGGGTTTGGTCTGCAGTGTTTTATATATACAGATACATACATATACACCATGTGTGGTGATATATACTGATAATCCCCTTAGAAGGAAGTATTAGTTGTTCAAGGCCACCCTCTACTACCAGAGTATAGGATAACCAAGTCTCAAAAAGAAAAGTTAAAAAAAAAAAGGTTTCTAACAATGAACCCGACAATGGCTGACTTTCTTGATAAACAAGATTGAAGAAGGAATCACATGTTATCCTTTCCCAAGCTCAGTGATTTCAAAAGGATGTGGTAGGGCTCAAAACACAGATCTTCAAGACTTAGTTCCCGTGTCTCACTAGGCCCTTTTGGTTCCCTTGCTTTGCTCTGTCATCTTGTGTAACAGCTGAGCCTCCTTAAGGTGTGTTTCCTCTTCTCTGTGCTTCTTGACAGAGGAGGTGTGCAGGAAACATGCCTCATTACACTGGGCTTCCTGCAGCCCTACCTAGGTACCAGTCACTGGGTGTAAGCACTTGGGAGTATCTTACTGAAGCAGTGGTCTTTGTCTTTAAAGAATTCATATTTTGGTCAATACTGACTGTTAACTATGTATTAATTACTATTATAAAAATACTTGCTTGGCACAGACTTTTTGCCTTTAACAATGGTTGATCTTATATGCATATGAATGTACATACATATGCATGTCTCTATATTCATGTATGTGCACAAACACATAAAATATATTCACTAAAACATATTCATGTTCCGTTTTTAAATCAAAATGAAAAAAGAAAATCCATGAAAGATTTTTCTATACATATAAACTCCAGTAGGAAAAGGGAGTTGAGGCTCTTTATAGCCATAATGTATCCCATGACAATGGCTGCTCCTATGCTTCAGTGGAGAAATGTTAGCGTAGCTGATTACAGGGTGCTGCCCTGAACCCTGCTGGGGTTGCTACTTACTCTAAAGTTTATACGTTGTAATATGCTTCTAAAAATGGGAGAAGTTCTGAATTCCAAATTGCATCTGACCCCATTCCTTCTAGATACAGACTGCTTGATTAGCTTTATCCTTTCTACAAATGCAAAAAAATGAGGTTTAGATAAATTAATAAACCAAATTATGAATATGAAAAAATGTTCCATATGAGATTCCCAGAATCATAATTTTCACCATCATACCATATTAAAATTCAGTAACTAAGTGCCTGAAATTTTTAATTTGCCCTTGAGTTTGGAATATAGGATAGAAAGTATGTACATTCCTTCTTCTCTATATTAAATTTTTTTTTATCCAGCTTTATGGTGAGCAATTTTTATCTCATATGAAATTCTGGAGTTACGTGCGTAAGTAGTTAATGGATGGATGATTCCTCCCTGCTTCTGCTAGTCACCTTGTTATGCGGGTATATCAATTAAGACATGTCCTGCATAATATAAATACCTGAATATATTGTACTCCGAAGAGCACTCCATTTTTATCCGAATAGAAAAAGTAATTAAACCAATTATTTTAAGTTTAGAATCTGAAAGCTGATTTCACCTCCATTTCTACCATGAAACAAAAGTGACAGAGTCAAATAGCCGAGCATTCAGGATCCCTCTGCGATTTACACATGCTTGAGGTGTCTTGCTTCTTTGAATGATAGAAATCCCAGTGAACCTCAGGACTTTGAAATAGCCAGCATGCTTTTGAGTCTCTCAGAAACAGACACCGCATGTGAATTAGTTCTTCAGCCTGCTCTGTCCTATGGCCAGATTCCAAATCAATTGCTCAATCACATCTACGTGGTTTTTTGAGAGAATTTTGCTGCAAATATTTTCAATCGCATGTATTTCCCCTTAAATCAAAATCAAATGACTCCTAAAAGATGACAGCCTTAATTTTTGCTATTGTGGACTTTTGAGAAGCTAT
>NW_026067927.1:7503118-7566792 GCF_014885135.2 Alexandromys fortis | reverse complement strand
AAAAAAAAAAAAAAAAAAAAAAAAAAAAAAAAAAAAAAAAAAAAAAAAAAAAAACTATTGTAGGTGACTGCTTCTGATTATGTGTCAGGCTGAGTGCAGGGATGATCCACATCAGGGCGCTCACTGGTGTTTTATGGTGTTTTATCTTTATGCACAGTCTTCTCCATTTGACTCTTGAAACCACTTCACTGCAGAGCTTCTCCCCAGGAACCAGCTGAGAAGCATTAGTTACCTATGAGCATACCTGCTCTTTAAAAGGCCCTCCTGCAAGTTGCGATGTTGGGGGCCTCCGACCCAGTAGGCTGAGTTCAAGCTCAAGGGCAGAGTCAGCTTTTGAGCGATTGGCTCTTCGGGATTGCACACACATCTTTATATTATCCAACCTCTGGTTTTACATATTGGTGGCAGCTGGGTGTGGAGAACGAACCTAAACATTAGAGATAAACCCAAGAGCTTTGAACATTGATTTTTGTCGTTTTTGGGTGTTCACGTTAAGAAAACTGTTGAAGCTTTTGGAGGATTGTGTTAATGCAGGTATTTAGAAGTGAATGAAAGGTCAGCTGTGTAATATTTGTCATGTAGTGATTATAACTGGGTTCTCAACTTTGTTTTGTGACTAGCTGCAACAGGCATGTTAGATAAAACAAATACACAAACAAAATAACAGAAACAACAACCAAACACTGATATCTCTCTTTCTGTGTGAGCACAAGACTATGGAACCAAAAGAGGCCCCTTCTCTAGTCCATGTTTATTAGGATTAGAGTAGGAGGGACTAAGTAAGGGCCCCTGGTTCTCAGCCTGGTGAGGCAGAATAGAATTAGGAAGGAGACTGTTTCAATTAATCACAGCGTATCCAAATATTTGACATTTTTTCACATTGTCATATACAAAATTCTCACTCAAGAACTTCATGTTGAATTATAAAACAATATCATAGTATTTTTCATAAGTGTACAATTTTGTGATTTATCACATTTATAACTACCCATGGTCGTGCATGTGTGTAGTCTCTATGGGTTGTAAATTGGGCATGCTTGATTCAAAATTACGAACATAGAGGAAGAAAGCATATATCCTTGGTCAGAAGCTGAGATGTTTTTGTGTTTCTTGTTAACATAGAAGAAAGTAGAAGCCATTTTTCAGGAGCCCATCTCTGTTCCTTTTGTCTGGTATATGGTTGCTCCTCCTTCAGTATTTCCTGTTCTTTATCGACGTGGTTCATTACTGTACAATCATCATCTAACGTAACTAAGATTACAGTTGGTCTCCTTCCAGAATGTGTGTTTCTTAAAGGATTCATTCGTATTAATTGTTCTATATCCCAAATCCCAGGATTCAAGAATAGTGGCTGCCTAAAACGAAACAGGCAATGAAATTTCCTACAAACACATGAATGGACATTCTACCTAAACAATGAAGGAGTTTGGAGAAATCATATAAGCTCAATTAGATTTAACACAAGTGGCAGTTTTCAATGAAGTGTTAATTCAATGTTTTTGTGTTCTCTTTCATATAGCTATACCAGATGGGGAGTTAAATGACTGTTTATATGTACTGATTTTGATGTCTCTTTAGAGGTACTGAAGGTGGAATGTATCTTGAAATAGTTGGTGAAATCACACCTGTGGAGTCTGGGTCTCTCACAGGTGGCAGGTGTAACATAGCTCACACTTGTGTCTGTGCTTTTTGTTCAAAGTAGACTAGGTATGACCTTTTCAGAATTTCTGAAAGACAAATACTACTTTATCAGCCTTCACTCCTGTCTCCAGTTCTCTATGAAGAAGGTTACCCTTAGCCTGTTCGCAAGCTCAGAAATCCTAAAAACCCCACAGAGCTACCAATCCCAGAAATGAGTTTCTCTGGAAACTCTGACAGGGAATGTAACAGTTCATAGAACTCTTAACCCAAATAATCTTATATTGTCTGATGGTAGAAAGGAAGGGGAGAAAATCCCACTGCGGTTTTTGACCAAGCTTGTAATTGAGATTAAAATAAACTTGTCCTCATGGTAAATTGTGCATGCATACTTTCTGATAGACAGAGAGATCTCTGTAGTAAAGAGGCAGAGTATAGAAAGAGACCATAACTGTAGATGAAGCATCTGCATCTGCTACATCCGTTAGGTATCCCATTGTCAGCGGAGTGTCCGTAACTGAACAAACACAGATATGTATCAAGAGGAGACCGATACAATTAATCATGTGAAAAATGGCATATTGAATTAAGGAAAGTACTCTGAAGTGAAGGTATGTGGTGTTGTGGGAGCAAACAGAGGGTGCTAACCTATTCTTTAGGCACATGACAAGTTCCCAAGAAATAACCTGTGTTAGGAGACACATTAACCCTGTGGCAAAGGACACAAGATGAAACTATAAAGCATTGATGACATGGTATGACCAAAATCATGTGCAGAGCAGAGATAATGTCAAGATGACATTCTTCAGTGGAAATGCTCTAAGCTAACACATCCTACATGGTTGACAATAAAGAAGAGACACTGGAAGTATGAGATCAGGGCACCAGAAGGGGCACTAGTGAGGGTCATTTTCAGGATAAAGACTGCTACGTTCACGGCGCATCTGGCAGGCCAAATAGGACAAGAGAGTTCTCTGGAGCCTCTTTGAGAAGTTTACCAGCTTCGTTCATCATTCACAGAGACTCCGTTTTTGGCTTCCTAGTCTCTCATTGAATCGGGTTGGACACATTGTAGCTCGGTCTGGTACTATGTGCAGCTTACGTCTTGAATGCATATCAATTGCCTTCAGCTACCCTCATGCTTATGTTGCAGGTGTGAAGTCCTGTATTTCACTAAAAGATATGAAATGTGTGTGTGTGTATGTGTGTGTGCGTGTGTGCACAGGCATATGCATCAATCTATTATACTACAAAGCAGAGATTTAGGACGTGGGCTTTTATAACAAAGGTGAACAAACAAGAAGTATCTATGGGAGATCTATCAGGTTTTTGGTTTAGCTCTATTCTCCTCAAGTACTTGGGGAATAAACTCAGCCACCAATGTCCACAGAACAAGAATATTTAACTGTGTTTCAGTTTTCAGGCCCTGTTGTCTCAGCTCTTGTTCCGTGGCCCCCATGACTTTCTTTTTCTCACATTGTTTTATTTTTGGACAAAGGTATCTGGCTGTCCAGGTGGTCAGCATTATTCTATCCTAAATCTCTCCCTTACATAAACTCCTCTCCTGTGTTGGCTGCCTGTTTTCCTCCTACCTGGGCTTCCGATGCCTTCCTTATTTGGATGTAATTCTCTCGCTGGTGGTGCCTAGTCTATTTATAATCCTCTTCCTCCAAGGCACTGACTCATTTTCTCTCTTTAAATTTGACCTTCTAACCTTCTCTCTTCCCTGTAACTTGGCAATCGTTTGGGTGGTACTTAGTATGAAGGACATGCGATGCCAAGTAATTACACTATATTACAGTTTACGGTGTCAGCGGCTGGTAGGAAAATTGCACTTGACATGCCATTATTTTTGCCAGGCCTTTGCATGTTAAGAGCACTGGGCAATGCAGCCACCGCCAAATTGGATCTTTGGCCTTGTAAGAACAATTCTCTGTCAGTTCTGCGAAGCTTCTGCCTCCTCTGACAGAACTGTGTGCACCAATAATTTGGCAAAAAAAAATGCAAGTCAGCATTGTGTGTCTCAATCTGGCCACACAACAAATGCTGCCTGCCTTTTGCTCAGTGTGTCCTGACTTGAAAATAGCAGGCAGCTCAACCCAGTTGGAAATTATTTGCTGGTGATACAAATTAAGGTCATACTCTCAACTATCGAAATCTACTAAGGACCGAGGCACAATCGGGCTCTCATACTCATGTACACGGGCACACTTACACACATACATGCATATACATCTAAGACTATTGCTGAAGGTGACTCACATGGTCACATTTGGATTTACCTGTGTTTGTTAGTGACTGAAGTCTCAGACATCTGGGTTTTTATTTCTGAAGCCTTACACTCCTACCTTGTTTGCTATATTCTTTAAAAAGAGACCAGGTGATCGAGGCTTAAGGTTTGGACAAATATTCTCTGACACTGAAGTTTTATTTCTATAAAATATGATGATTAGGTTGTTATATAATGCTCCTGTATTTTTGAGCTTATGCACCCTAATAAAATCATCTGCATTTTATTAAATATGTGCAAAACTCTTTTGACTCTGTAGGTGTGATATTTGCCTTTTCGGTTATGAATAGGTATCTATATACATTTTCATATTAATTGAGTGATTTTGAGAAGATGTGAAGAGGGACAAACAAATCGTACTTCCTCATCTTTTAAAAATGTCCACTGTGTTGGCTGGATTATTCCATATGAAATGTAAATAGAAATTAGACCGTGTTGCTCATGTTAGGTCCTAATGCTACAACAAAAAATTAAAATATAAAAAGGAAATGTTATAAATTGCTTTTCCTCCCCACATAATGCAGGCATGGTGTAAATGAGAGGATAACTGCGGCTTCTTTCTACAGATAGCACAGCAAATTAAATCAGACTTTACAAAGGTTTCTCTGTGTAGCTCAGACTTTCCTGGAACTTGCTTTCTAGACCAGGCTGGCTTCAAACTCGCAGAGATCTGCCTTCCTCTCCTCGAGAGTGGTAGAATTAAAGACCTGAACCACTCTGCCTGCTTTTGTTTGATTTAGGTTTTTTGTTGTTGTTGTTTTTTTGTTTGTTTGTTTTTTTTCAAGATAGGATTTCTCTGTGTAATAGTTCTTGCTGTCCTGGAACTTAATGGGTAGAACAGACTGGCCTTGAACTCACAAATACGCATGTGCCTTAGCCTGGCAAAGTCAGATTTCTTATAAAACGATTCTTGTATAGATCATAATCCCTTTGATGGTCATTTTATTAATTATTTTGTGTTATCTACTTGAAATAAAATAACAGCACATACAGGTAAAATAAGCAGGTTAGACATTCTATTTTATGAATAAAGAACAAAAGTTTGCCAATATTAAAAATACAGATTTTTTTTTCCCATTATTATACATGGATGGACAAAAATCTATCTAACTGTATTGGATGAACTTTAGTACTAAATAACTAGAAGGCATATTTGCTATACCTTCTGAATGAAGCCTCTGAAAACTCATGACTCATAACTTTAGAACATTGTGGCAACATCACAATTTTCAGAAATTAGGAGTATAATGTGCAGAGAATTGAATCATAATATGCATGCGTGATAAAAATTCCTGACACACGTATATTATTATGCAAATATATATGCACCTATTCATATAAAAATGTATGTATTCAAATGTGGAATATATATGTGTCTGATGGAGCACTTACTCACGTAATAACCCGTTAGTTCCCATGTCCTATTTTCATACATTTGCTGTTACCCCTGCAAAAGAGTCACACACTGTCAAGGTCCTGGATTTTTTTTTTTTTTTTGGAGTAATTTTAGGAGAGTGTTAACCACTTCTCTAAGCACTATCCACTGTTTTGCCCCAAGTATTTATCAAATTAAAAACAACCTAAACTCTTAAAAAAATCCAAACAAGTAATGAGTGTTTGGCATCCAGGCAAGCTGCTTTACGCAAAGTGAGAAATTAATTCTTGACATTGATTCCGAGATTAATAAATATATCTCCAGGCTCAATCTTCGTTTTTAGCCTGTATAGCCAGATTATCACTTTGTTAACAAGGGAATTTTCTGCATTTTATTCTTAATAATGTTTTTTTCATTATATTAAAAGCCATGAAATTACTGAAAATAAATGGTAATGGTATTCTGCTCATTAAAAAAAAAACTCGGAGTGCCATCCATCCATAATAAATTCTTGGAAATTTATTTCATTTGAAATGCTTTGTAAATAAAACCTTAGACAAAAAAAGAAAAACTACACCTGTCTTATACACTTGGCCAGTGAACGGTGAGTCTCATCAATTAATCAATTACAGTGCTAAACATATTTAATCATCTTTATGCAACAAGGAAATAAGAACATTCAGTGTGTCTGCAGTACTGCGAAATAGTAAATGACTTTCATTACCATGGAACAGACCAAATATTAGGCAGATGTAAAGGCTTTATATATGATCTTTAAGTGGGGAATTACCTTGCAAGTCTTTAGGTAGTTCAGTCAGTTCACATGCTCATTTGAATTTTTCAGAAAAAAAGAATTACCTAGAAATATTAGCTATAGAACTATACTTAAGGAAGGTCAGTGTGCTAGAGAACTTCCAAGATGTTATTTTGCCTAGCTGGGCATGTTTCCTCGATGCTGATTATATATATATATGTATATATATATACACATATATATATACATATACATATATATGTGTGTGTGTTTGTATCATATATATGTATATATCAGTATACTTTATTTATTTGTGTCACTTATATTATATTTAATTTTAATTCAGCCCTACACCTCCAGCATCATCTAGTCATGGCCTGACATCTTCATATATTTTGAAATAAAGGCACTGACTTCTGAATGTTCAATTAAGATGTGGCTGTGTTCTTCAACAGGCACTCAGATTACCTCCTGAGGTTACAGATCAGTCAAGAATCCTTGTAGATGCTATAACTTGAAGAAGAATATGACAGACTGTGTTCTTACAACTCAATGTAAGCCTTTTAGAACCCCAACACTGACAATGCCTGGAAGCTCGTAAGAGTTACCAAGTTCCATTCAACAAGTGTATATCCAGACTTACTAAATCAAACCTGCATTTTAACCATATCTCCAGGTCATTTATGCACACATGAAAGGATTAAGTATTTAAATATATTTCATGTTTAAGTAATTAAATCATTTAGCTGGATACGTACAACACTACATTTAAATATTCAGAAAACATTAAAAGACATAGTTTTCATTAAATTCATCAATTGTCAACTCCCCCAAAATTTAGATCATGATTTTTGCAATTATTTATTTGTTTTGTTTTGTTCATATTTATTTGTTTATTTGTTTATTTATTTATTTATTTATTGCTCTTGACATGCAGGCTGAGTCCTACAAGTTTCTGCCTCCCCCACTAAAAATAATAACAATAAAAAAGAATAGTCACAATAGTCGCAGAGATGGTACTTGAAGAACCTTCAGGAGACAGCTGAGGGAAGAGGTCGCTGTTCATCTCATTTGAACCCAGGTGCTATGTGGAAGGTGCAAGGCAGGCAGGACCCTTTCCTCTGCTCCTGTGGCCATGTGTGACCTGGCAAAGGAAAGAATCTATGTACCCAACGCCATGTGTTAATATTATCTATACCCTCCCTGGAGCCATGGGCTTCTTTCTTTTCTGTCTGTATTTAAACCACAGTTCTACAGATGTGTTCTGGAATCTACAGAGGATCAAATGTCACTGGGCTTCAGTGGCGACAATAGCAGAATCCAAATGAGCTTGCTCAGAAAGATTGGGCATGGAGAGGGACTAAACGACCGGCTGTATAGTTCTATTTCGTTCTAATCTTGGGGGTGGAAAAGCCCAGCTATGTGGAACAGACAGTCGTTGCTGTGGATATTATGGTGGTGATGATGAAATTCATGACATTATTCAGGGACATTAAAGGGGAAGAAAACTCAGTGGTTAAGTAATGACTGTAAGCACTTAGTATCCATTGAGGGTTTACATTACATTTTTATGGCGCTTCCTGGTCAAGCCTCGCAGCAAACCATTGGTAAAGGTACGATTTACTCACTACCATGTCAGGAGTCACTGAGAGGAAGAGTTAAAGCCATTAGAATGCACACATTTAACAAATACTGAGTGAGCGATAATGCAGGAGTCAAATCTGGGCAGGGCACTTCAAAGCTTTCTCTGGTAACCATGGTAACATTATAGCATCTGAATCCTAAGCGGTAAGTTCTTAATGTCCTAGGGTGAGACCCCAATTTTCAGATGAGGAAAGTAAAACCCTTCATGAATACCAATGTGCATTCTCATGATTAGTATATAATAGTTTGGTAGTAGCACACGTTAGAATTGTTTACTCAGTTGCAAGGCTTTTTTTGCAAACATCTGTATACATTTTGCTGGTAAGAATGAATGTATTGTTGCGTTTCCTGAGTAAGGAAATGTGTGCTTTTGCACCTGCATGTGGTGATTGTATTATTTTCTTCATAGGGAGATGACAGTACTGCAGTCTGGTCCCAGGAAAGACGGGTCTCATGGTCACAGTGATTTGTGGACTGTTTTTTTTAAACTTAGCAGGGCTTGGACAATGTTTCTCTCTCTCTCTCTCTCTCTCTCTCTCTCTCTCTCTCTCTCTCTCTCTCTCGCTTTCTCATTTTAAAATATCTGGTAAACCAGGTATAGTGATACACACTTATAATCCTCATACTAGGGAAACTGGAACCAGTGTAAAGAAAGCCCTTGCAACACGAAAGTGAGATCTTTATCTCAGCGAAACACACCTAGCGTCTGAGAAGATGGCCTTCTGGTTAACATGCTTACTACGCAAACCCGAGAACCGAACCTGGCTTCAGATCATTGGAACTCATGTGACACCAGACTGGGTGCTAGTTCAGGCCTATAGTCTCAGTATTTCAAGAGTGAGGAGGAAGGAAATAAAGGACAATTATTAGGAATCTTTCAGGACAGCTAGCTTGGCAACTGTTACTAGCAGCAAGCAAGAGAGCTTGTTTCAAAGAAGGTGTTTGTTGTCCTTTGACTGATGCAGGTGCACCATAGCATGCTAAAACCTGCTCTTACACACATGAGCATGCACACATAAAGACAGACATACAAAAATCATATATACATATATGCACACATCTACCATTGATTAGTCATCTATACCTAACCTGATTGTATTGTTATTGGATATGCATACAGTATATACATTGCATCGTTTCTGGCCAGTGAAGTAACAGGAAATGATGTGGAGAAAGCCTTAGCAGGTGAGCATTTTTGTTGATGGTTCAGGCATCTTGCTGGTTCCTTTCAATATATTTGTATGTTGCTAATCGTCTTCATTTTATAGCTATGAGAATTAGATTTGGAGGTGCAGCCACTTTTCATTGATCCAGTGAGGAAAGGGAAATGGTTTTCCTGAGCCTGGTGTGGCTCTTCACTCCTCCAGAGCCGAGGCATTAAGCCAGCTCACTGAAGTCTTCGGTCAGAAGTGTGCAATTTTCTAGGTTTCTCTGAAAGTGGGAACTGCCGGAACAGCAGAAAGTGAAGTGGAATGGTTGAGGGGGATGAAACATAAAATCCTGTACACGTAGACAAGAACTAAAAGAAGACGGAATGCTTTTCCCCTCAAGTTGCTTGAACTAATTGTGCAAATGCTGAATAATTCAGTAACAATCCCCTGCATGCTGGAATCTGAGCTGCTGGGCAGTATTGCCCAGGCTCCAGAGGTAGGAAGAGCAATTCACTCAGCTCTCTGCAGTGAGTTCCTGTGGCCACTTGTGACTCTGTGCATCTGATTTAAATGATCCTGTGCCTTTGTCTTTCACTGTTATTCATCCCTTCGTTCTCCTTTTAAATCTGGAATATAATGTCATTCTTCTGGGGATCCTGGCCATGTTCTGTGCTGCCGGCATTCGTCGTCCGCTGGATCCACTGAGAATAAACCCCTCACGTCTCTAGACAATTCTCTGAGGAAAAGTAATTTGGGGAAAGAGCAAACATGGCTATTAAAATTGACCAAATCCAATAACTCCTTAAAGCAAGTCAGACTCCCCAGATACCCAAAGGCTTTATTTAGAATGTGGCAGGGTTATTTATAGTGAAGTCTTTCTTCCCCTTTCTTTTTTATGTGCTTATGTGAGCTTAAGCCAGTAAGTGAATTCTCATTGCAGCAGCTTGCCTTAGGTGGCCCGTGTGTGAGCATATACACATGTGCATGCATGTATATGCGCATGCTAGTGTTCTTTCCGCGCAGCAGTACATTGTCAGTGCTCATCCTCTGGTTGAATGTCTGCCTTGGCAAGAGTATTTTAGAATCAGCCTTGTGACGCTGCTTTAAGAAATCATTGCCTTTGCTATTTCGTATTTTATTGATCAAAGCTGCCTTCACTGTCATTAGACTCATAGGCTAACAATCTGATTAGTTTAATAGCCCTTCCCAAATTCAATATACCACCGACGTGGTAACCTGGTAAGGAATGTATTTAAATACCCCAATCTTTTTTCTCTCCATCACATCTTTGGAAGAAAAGATAGCAAAAAGAAGTAACTGAATGATGAAATGGTAGACATGGAGACATGGGTACTTTAGCAGCTCCCATGACTATATATCATATAGTCATATGCATATATATGTCATATATATCATATATATATATACATATGCATTTCAATGCATAGGTCAAAGGTATTGCGCATCGCAGGATAGGTGTGAAGGTGGTTCAGCATGTTTGCTGGTGAAAGAGCTGTGTCACAATGTTCAACAATTGGCTCCCCAATGTGAATTAGTTTTTAAACAGCTTGATTCAAGCCAGAGTCAGTTGGAAAGAGGGAAACTCAACTGAGAAAATGCCCCATTGGATTGGCCTGTGGGCAAGTCTGTGCAGCATTTTCTTGATTGATGATAGATGTGAGAAGACCCCAATCATGGAAGGTGATCCCACCTCATGGCTGTTGGTCCTGCGTGCTATAACAAAGCAAACTGAGCAAACCACGAGGAACAAAAGAGTAAGCAGCACTTCTCCATGATTTCTGTATTAGCTCCTGCCTCCAGGTTCCTGCTCCGACTTCATCAATAATGGGCTGTTACCTGGAAACACAAGATGGAGTCAACATTTTCCTCCTGAAGTTGTGTTTGGTCACAGGTGTTTTATCACATCTATTGAAACCTGAAGGAAGATATGCCAGACTATAAAAAGGTAACCACAAAGCAGAAAACATACAAAACGAAAGATATTTCCATAGGATCATAAAATTTACCGGATCCAAAATGATAGGAAAGGGAAATTAGAAAAAGGAGCAGGCATGATAAAGGTCAAGTTTGGGAGATGGAAGACGTGAGATAACGGAGGAGGCAGGAGAGGAGGAAGGAGGGATGGGTGGGAGCAGTGTGTGGTTGTGGTAGAGCAAAGGTATACCTGCTGGATATGAGGACCACTGATGAGTCTCACCAGGGAGACCGCTCTATTTTGGTCCTTCGACAGATGTGTTGAGATAGGTTAACACATACCTAGAAAGCAGTTCTGACCACACAGCTATGCTATTTTTGAAGAAAAAAAAAGTGTACTTTGATTTTGACACATGACATTTGCTGAATAACCATGGCTAGCCAGAATCAGCAGGAAGTCAGAACAATTTGAGTGAACCGACAAACGTGATTTTAACCTTATGTGCATTTTAGCAGTTGATGCCAGAGACAAAACTGTGACCATCGCCATTAAAACTTATCAAGAACATAATGACTTAACAAGGGATATCTGAAATTGTTATATCTTGTAGTTCATGCTTGCAATCTCCAATATATTTTAGGGGAGAAATGAGAAAGTCGAAACAATATTGTTGGTTAAACCTTTGGTCAGTTATGTCTTTTAAAAGTGTTTTAGTTATGAATGTTCATTTGGAATATGCATGGAGCAGAAGAATCCCTGAGAGATGTGTAAGGAACTGATGAAGTCCTGAGTTAATGTGAATTGTTGATAGGGGCATGTTCCTATTGAGGACACCAATGTTTTCAGACTCATGGAAAATTTTCAAAGCTTTCCCCTGAGTGAGCCACAGAGAAATGGCAAAGTGTCCCTCTGGTTCAAGTAAAGGTGTTTACAAACAATTGAACAATGTTTGCTAAGGCAAATGCAGCTTCTTCTTCCCACATGATTGCATCCCTTCTCCAGAGACCTCCTACTATCTTAGTTGGCCATTCCTTCTCATACTGTATATAGAAAAGCAAGAAGGTTCTGGACTGTTACATGGTTGGTGATGCTCCATGAGAGCTAGCAGGCTTCACTTGATTCCAGCTTTGCAGTATGTGTTTCTATGTGTCTGTCTTTTCTTCATTCCCTTCTTCCAGGTCAAGACCAAAACCATGCAGGATGCATTGGGGGCGGGGAGCAAAAGCATTGAATTAGGATTTATCTTTGTTTTATTTAGTCACAGAAGCAACTTAATTTGTGCAATTATTTTAAAACTTAAGATGACTTTGGAGATGGCTTTGGGAAGTTCACAAATACGTATGGGCACATATATATTTAATTATCTAATGAACACTAGGAACAGTGAAAGTTGAATGACCATGCTAAATGGGATCAAGGAAACACATACTGTTCAAGGGGCTAGTGCCTTCTAATTTATATGGCACTGTAACCAGGCTTCACTTATGACAGACTGTTACTATCAGCTGTCCCAAAAGTGCACACAACTTCAGAGATACTGAGTCACTCTATGGAGTGGTCAATAGGATGGGAATTTGGGATTGGAGTGAAAAATGGGCTGTATAGAACCAAATCTTCCTTCTGCTATTCTGAGCCACATTCTCCCTCTCTTTATTTGGTTCTCCCTTATGTTTCTTCCCACATGGATATGCTCTTTTGGAACATGGAAACATGGAAAACATCTTATTTTTATCTGAGACATTTTGCTATTCCAAAAAAAAAAGGCTTTATTTATTTATTTATTTATTTATTTATTTATTTATTTATAGTTAGCCCAACAACCCAGCAGACCAGACCAAGAGGGAAACTAAGATAGTATATGAGTCACAATAAAATCAGGCATCTTGCCTTTTCACTAAGACCATTGCAACTCGTGCATCTTTTGTCAAATCCTGAGCATGAAAAGAGGCAGCTCCCCTGTGGTTCCTCTCCTCAACTAGGAAATATATTGAGATTGTTAACATGTATCCAGTAAGTAGAGGTACTCCTAAATTCTTCAGCATGCCAATGCTGGAGGTAAGAAAGACCTGAATCCCATCACCTTTTAAGCGGTCCATCCAATCACATGGTTTATGTTTTCTCTTTAAACCCAAGAACCATGCATCTTCTCTATTTACCCTGGTGAATGGAGACTGCAAACCTGGATTCATAATAGATGCTCTCCCCAGGGACATTATTAAAGCAGGTTTTCAAAGCTCATGCTGCCTTGTGACCTCTTAGCTTCAATTATCCAAGATTATGTTCCTTAATATAACCCAGCACCCCACATTCTGGGCAATGTGAAATGAAGGCCAGAAAAACATAAATGCAAAGAGACTGGAGAGATCTTTGGCTAAAATTTGAAGAAATCTTCAGCAGTTATCAGTTTTTATATTTTGTTTTGTTTTTGTTTTGCTTGGACATAGTCACAGGCTTAGAATTGTGTGGGCTCTGTGAGTGTTTGTGGAAAGTCACCTGCTATGAGCTGCCTAGCGGAGAACCGCTGCCACATTTACAAAGGAAGTCACCATGCCCAGGAACTACTGAGATGCAAGCCTGAGAGTGAAGCAAAGGGATCCACGTGAATGCTCTTCTCCCTGGAGAGAGGGGCTGAGGGAGCTGAAGAAAGGATGCTGGCTTTGGAACAGGGACTTCCAAGAGTCTTTGCAAATGCAAAATCTTCCTCTTCTCCGGCTCCTAGAAACTCCGATAGGTCCTGGCTTCTTCTTTCAAATCTTGTAAAAGTCTCAGCAAAATACACACTTTTCTCACCGATGCAGTTGTATCCCTGCTGCCCTGAAAATGCTAAGGCATGAGCGCCTTAGCTGAAATTCACTGCCGGTTCTCTTTTCCCCAAGTAAACAGTCGTTTTCGCTTTATAATTTACTATTTCAGAAATATTGATTCACCTAAGGCAAATTCTTTGAGCCACAAGCTTAGGTTTGAAGCTCCAGGGAATATACATACTCCTGCATGCATACACAGGTGCAAACAACTGAGTCAGTGTGTACTTCTGAAGCCATTACTGAGGTCTCGCTTGTGACTATGACTGGCCTCCAATTCATTATGGAGAGCAGGCTGGTCTCTGTGAACTCATAGAGATCTGCCTGTCTCTGTCTTCAGGACTCTGGGATTAAAGTCATGCATCACTGTGCTATGCCAGGTTATTTTTATGATGTAAATACAATCACCACATTATAATAATAGAAGCTTTAATGAAATTTTCAATCAATATGAAGAATTATTAAAACCTACTTTATAAAAATGATTCTTTTGTAATAACAGTACATTTCAATTATTTTCCTTCTTGTGCAATTTAAACAATGGCTTCATCTCCATAGTCTTAAATCTTTTAAAAACAGTATGATTTGTAATATCAGATATTTGTTGAAAATCAGTTACACTTATTAGAACATTTTATAAGTAGTGAACAGGAAGGATTTAAATTTGTAATGATTTATGTGTGATACACTTTTACATAGATGGGAAGAACCCGGATCCCTACTTGGATAAATGATTATTCACTTTTCAAATAATCATTATTTTTTAACCACAATAATTTCTCCATAAGTTTGTTTTTATTTACTGTGATGTTTAAATCCATCATCTGTTACATGCTTTAATTCTTAGACATTCATCAAAGATTTTCCTTGATTTCTTTTTTGAAAACAGGATGTTTTGCAGAAACAATTTCATATCTGTGTTCTGACCTCATTTAAAGGTCCCCTAAAGAAAGAAGAAATCTGATTGTAATCAGTCATGATGATCTGACTGAGGAACAACTTGAGCACTTTTATCATTCTAAGTAGAACACTCAGGATGTAGCTCACTTAATGCATAGAAAACTCATATGAGTTTTGTCTTTGTGACTTCTCTATTGTTGTGACAATTGACTGTGATCAAAGCAACTTATGAAAGAAGACATTCAATTTAGGGCTCATGATTCCAGAGAATAATAGAGACTATGACCATCATTGCAGGGAGCATGTCATCAGGAAGGGAGATAAGGTACTGGAGCAGTAGCTGAGAGCTTAGATCTGATCCACAAGCCCAGACACAAAGAGTCAACTGGAATGATGTGATAATTTGACACCCCGCAATCCATCCCAAGTGATACACTTTCCTCTAAGGCTATCCTTGTTAGTCCTGCCCAAACAGCTCAAAAACTAGACATAAGGCATTCACACCACCACAAGGTGCCTTCTTGAATGTATTTCAGTTTGTAGATATCAACAGATTTAACGAGGTTCTATAATTTGTCCACAGTCTCGAAGTTGAAGTTGCTGAATTGGATGTCAAATCTGAGTACATTTGTCACGATTTTCTCTCAGTTTTCTGATATGTAGTCTGTCATGAAAAAGCTACAGTTTTCTTAAGTGATCCATTACAACCTTAAACCAAGCACACGCATAGAGTTTAGAAACTCCTGTGATTATGGATTTCTTTTAAAAATCAATGTAATTGATTAACTTGTTATTCTAAAGTAGCGACAAATGATTGGGTAGAAGTCATCTACTACATTTGTTCAATAGTATTGGGACATGCAGTATGTTAGTGATTTGGCTAAGGTGGCATGATTTCTAAAATAATTTCTAGGTAAAATAAAATTTCACTTTGAAAATGTAAGGTAGGAATATGTGAGAATCTCTTTTCTCTTAAAAAAAAAAACCCTCCATTTATTTTTAAAATAGATTCTACTGTACTCTTAGCATTCTTGCTGAGACCAGTTCGCCCACATTATCCAGATCTCACATCAACAATCTAAAACAGCTTGAAATGGGAAAGACTTTTCTCCTCCTGCCTCTTTAACAGAGCACATAGCTTGAAGCTAATGCGACTTCCCAGACAGGGAGACGATCACTATGTAAATCATGATCACTGACAAGTTAAGCCTCCAGTAAAAAGCGGGAAGTACAGTTTGTGTATTTACCTCAGGCTATTTTTCTCCATGGGGTAGCCTTTTGAAAAGAAATACATACAGGAGGTTGATATCCACACAACTACAAGTATGCACATATAATACTGTATTAACCAGAACTCTCATCTCTTGCTGAAGTATCTGGAGTTTAAGGCTAAAATTATCCTCATGACTCCTAAAATCCAGCTGTCAGTCCCAATCCAGGTATTCATGTTAAAACCAAAACCAAACCAAACCAAACAAACAAAAAAAAATCCCACTTCATCTTGAATAAATTTCTATCTCATTAACTCTGAATGTATCTATTAAGCATGGGGCTAAGAGTGTGATATAACCTGAAATGATCTCCACACAGGAGTCACACCGTTCCCAGCACAACATTCTGACTTACAGAGGAATTATTTTTCTGAATTTAAAATCTTGATCTGCCCTTCTTCTGTTTGTAAAATGTTTGTTGCTTTCTCACCTTTGTGGCTGTTTCCAAAATCATCCCCTAGCTTCAGTGTAGAGCAGTTCACTTTTTGACCTTTCTAGAAAGATATAGAGCTCTTAGGACCATGTAGAGCATTGCATGTTTGGCAACAGTGATGACCAGAGAAAACATTGCTAGTTAAGAAGAAATCATGCTGCACTTACTGCCTGGAGTGCCTCTTGTCACATTATCAGAGTCACTGTGGAATGTGCCCACTGATACGACCTGAGAAATTAAACTGTAAAATGTCCTAGCAACTTGATGAAGAACTACTGATCTCAGAAGAGAGAGGCCAAAGTCTCACCTTACTCTCCACTCTCATTAACAAGAACTTTTTATTAAATTTATAATTTGCACTTGGAGTCAGCCCCAGAGTGTTTCGACTACTAACCAAGCACTCTAACCCTGAGTGATAGTCCCAATCCACCATGCTTTTCATCTTTTGGTTGTTTGCATATATGTAATAAAGGTTCACTCATTAAGATATTAGAACAAAATTTTTGCTTAAAGTTGTAGTAGTTGCTAAATAAATGTATGCTCACTTTATTTTTTCTAGTTTCCTTCATGTCATTTTGAAAAAGAGTCTACTCAGAAAAAAAAACATAGCATGAGCTATCTTAAGCCATATGTTTCCAAGATAAGAAGCAGATTTTTTTTTTGAGTGATGTTAACTCATGTCCTTACATAGCCTCGTGTATTCATATAAACATGAGAGACTTGTGAAAAGTATACATGTGTACAGAAATCCTTTTTAGGGCCCTTTAAAAACATAATGATCACCTGATAATTTTGTAGTAGGGAGGGGGCCACTTGCTGGTTCCTGGCCGCCCATCTAGCTTAGACCCCAAATAATCACACAGAAACTATTATTTAAATCACTGCTTGACAGATTAGCTCTAACTTCTGATTGGCCAATCTCTTACATATTAATTATTATTAATTAACCCATTTCTATTAAACTGTGTATTGCCCTATGGCAGTGGCTTACCAGCATTGTTTCAGCATGTCTGACTCTGGCTGCGGCTCCATGGTGTCTCTCTGACTCCTTCTTTCTTCCAGCATAAGTTTTCCCTGCCTACCTAAGTTCTGTCCTATCAACAGGCCAAGGCAGTTTCTTTATTCATTAATGGTAATCACAGCACACAGAGGGGGCTCCCACATCATGACAAAGCTGTTTTACATTTTGCTCTTAACAACAAACATAAAAGTTAGTTTTTATTTTCTCTATTGTGAATTATGAAATTGGTACATGTGAAGAGGTTGGTAATGCTGCCACACAGATCTGTACTTGTATACCTGAGAAATTCTTCTAGCTGTATCCAACTCTTGTTCCATTCATTGCTCAATGTGGGTAGAAACAGTCTACAGCAACATAATTTTTATGCTCTTCATTCTAAGAGATTCTGGCTGCAGATCGCAATCCTCCTTTTAAGACTCCAGACACCAAAACTGTTTTGGTCTAACATAATCTGAGGTGTTTTTTCATATCTCTATGGGACCATGGAGAAGTTGGCTAGTAACTCTGACCTCATTTCTCACTGTGTGTGTGTGTGTGTGTGTGTGTGTGTGTGTGTGTTGGTAGTGATAGTGGTGGAGTGTATGTCAAGGAGTGTTCAAGTTAAAGTCAGAGCATATAAGTCAGATCTGTCCTTCTCTCATACCATACAATATTGAACTCAAGTAATTTTAATGAAAACTGGATTTGACTAGTAACTCAGTTCACATCTAAGATGATCCAGGTAAATGGTAGAAGCTGAATGTGGAAGCAGAAATTTATTTTTCGCTTTGTGCAACTTCTTTTACCCTAGTCTACAGTAATGCAAAAGTGATAAATAAAAAATTCCAAAAATGACCAGTTTATATATTTTTAGCTGTGTTCCACGCTTAGTAGTTTGAAATAATCATATACCACTTTGCTTTTTCCCAACAGAGATGTGAAGCATCCCTTTATAGACTCTGGGGATGGTACCTACCCATCACTTAAGTAGCTGCTTAGGTTATCAGAGAGATTGCCATGGTGTGAGTGCTCAAGATCAATACACTTTTATGGAACAACAGCCAAAAAATTGAAAAGAAAGTCTAACAATGCTAAACTGTTGCAATTTGTTATTAGTTATTGTTAGTAATTCAATTACTATCAAACCACAGGATTGAGATCATGTGTCTGAGTTAAAAGTTAATTTTTTCTTTATTTTTTTTTTTCAAGAATGGGTATCTCTGTGTAGCTTTGAAGCTCATTCTGGAACTTGCAGTATAGAACAGGCTGGCCTCGAATTGACAGAAATTTTCCTGTTTCTGCCTCTTGAGTGTTGGGATTAAAGGTGTGTGCCACCATTGCCTGACTAAAGGTTAAGTTTTATGTTAGGTGTGCATATACAGGAAATCACAATATGAACACAGGTCAAGGTTATGTTTGATTTTAATCCTGTATGGGTCTTTGGAATGTAGGTACCGAGGAATGGAGAGTGGAGAAGTCCATGCTGTAGCCTCACAAGCTGCAAGGAGTATCTGTGCATGTCAATGCTATGGCCATTCTAGAAATGGTTTGATCTGTGATCTAAGGTTGAGCACCCCAGCTTTCTCTGCAGTGCTCCACGCCAGGCAAGACTCGTTAACTACACATCTCTTAAGATGCAGGAAGGAAAGACTTTAGGAATTCCCCAGGAGATTCTTTGGTTTAAAAACAAAGCAGCTTGGTTCAAGAGATTCCAGTAGACTGAAAAGCCTTGGATACAAACATATCTAGGCTAAATTTCTGATTGGGTCATCTCCTGTTTTTTGTAAAATCTAAGTTCCGTCATGTGTCAAATAAGAAAAATGTGGCACCTGATTTATGGAAATTTGATGAGCAACTTTAATAGTATCTGGTCTAAAAAGGGTTCTTGTTATTCTACAGTTATTTCAAAATTCACAAGATGTCAGGAATAATGAATTTCTTCACATTAATCAGATGCTCATATTTTACTACATTTTATCAATTCTATATACTTATGCACATAATATGTTTCTTTTAAACTATTTAAATACATGTTGAGAGCTGGATGTGGGAGTACATGCCTATAATCCCATTCAACTGTCATTACTAAATTTATTTAAATTTATATTTTGAGAAATTACTTCATGAATTCAATTACCATCAAACCACAGGATCAGGTAAAGATACTCTTCCCTCTTCATCAACATCTTATCCAAAGCAGAGTTTAAAATGAAACTTGCTGTATCTTGAGGAAATATTAATATTATATGACTTTGCATACTCCCACATAAACTTTACTTTAGATGGGCATTCTTAAGTGTGCTGTTTTGGGTTTCAGAAGAATGGACTAATGTTCTTTCAAGAAGAGGAAATGCCAGAGTGTGTCTTTGTTTCATCTATGTGTAAGTCAAAACAAATTTTATGTGCATTCATTTTTCAGCAACCAGAATATGCTCTGTTATCGAGAGTGTTCCTTTCTGCATGGTGGGCGTACTATATCAGGACTATGTGGCTCAGTGTTGAAACATGATTCTTCCATTCTAGATTCAACCTCAGCCCTGATGTGGTTATTTTTATCTCTGCTTCTAGGGACTGAGTTGGATGATCTGTCAGTTCCCTTCTATTTCAGATTCTTTCAGCCACAAACAACAAGAGGCAATAGGAACCATATCCACAGGTCTTGAGTTTTGATGAATGTATCTGCAAGGATGGATTAGGTTTATTTTTCTTTGTCTTGAGGCAAAGGAGACATATGTCTTTTAAAGCTGGCTAGCTGGACTGTCTTTTCAGTGTGATTTAAAAACACAAAAAAACCTTCATCCAGGGTTAGAATCAAGATGAGCTACTGACCATTTTATAAATTCAGGTTGGAAAGTTAAGTCGATGGATGGTTTAAGTATACAGAGTTGGGCAGGTGAGATGCAAGCTTGAGAAAGTGAAAACAGTTTTTCTACCATTGGTTAAAATATATCCATTAGTTTTGATCAGAAAATAAGAAGAACTTATGTTATTCCATACAATTCTAAGAATTCACAACATCTAATGAAACAGCCATGTTCCAATTCTTCTTAGTAAAGACTGAGACATACAAAAAGTTGTAAGTCACACAAAATGTGAGTGCTTCCTAAATGTGCTTAGCCGATCCCATGGAGTCGGAACTGGCTAACCCTTTATGGAAAACAGATGTAACTTTTCATAGCCCCCAAACAAACTTTTTTTGCATTTGATTCTGCTTCTTCTTTCCTCTCTATTATATATTTAGAAATGTTCTATCCTGGCATCTCTCATCCATCACTACATCCCAAGAAGTGTTTCCTGCATCTCACAGAGAATACAGGTTTCTTTGCCTGTACCTTAGATCTGTTTCTTCAATACAGTTTCACTCATGAGAACCTTGGCTATGAATGAGTGGGCCATTGTGATTTCACACGAAATTACCAATGATTTGGAAACGAGGTGTATTTTTCTTGATCTGCTTGAAATGTGGAGACAATGCTCAGACTGATATGTTAGCTGGAAGGAAGTGTTGCAGGACACCCTTAGATCTTCACTGATATGTATGAACAAAAGTTTTTGCTTTCCCAGAGGATTGTTGTAATGTGAGGAGCAAAACCTAAGTGTTTTCAGCTGATCAAGAAACAAGAACTGAGTGAGTGTGTCACCCTTGCATTGGTTCAAAAGCTTAGGAAATACCAGGGCCACATGGGAGATTTGTTAAAGCACACTTTGGGGCACGTGCGCTTTCAAAGGGGGATTCCTTGCTCCAGGTATGAGGCAGAAGGACTCACATCTCAGACACATGCCAGCAGGATGCTGCTCGTGCTGGTTTGGGGTTTACTCTACTAATAACAGTACTCAAGCAGATACTAGACAGAGATTTTTCTCTATAGCTTTTTCCTGTCATAGTGAGAGACTGTTGAATGGGAATCAGAATACCTTTTACATGTTTTGTCATTCTGTAAGACTTCATTGGCTTATAAAAGGGACATCATGACCAATGTCCAGTGTTATAGAGATTAATGAGGCACAATGCTTGCATTCAAGAATCACGGAAAGTCACAATCTCAATACAGTACAATAAATAGCACAGGGCAGTTAGTGCTGGTTGCTATGGAGACACATGGCAGGCATGCTTGATTTACCCCCCCACCCCCCGCTTTGAAACCCAAAGTTAAGGTACGCTGTTTGAGAGCAGAAATCTAAAATGAATTTTGAAGACCATTTGATGTCTATTACACTGGGCCAGAGGAGCATAAGCACATTAAAGACTCGGTCAATTGAAATGATAATGCAATTTAAAGTTGTGGTGTTTTCAAGTCAAGTAAAAGTAAAATATGCAACAGCACAGATGCACTTCTTCCCCTCATGGGCTAATTTCTTTTAGTTTATAAAAAATATTAGGTGGTATTGTTTGTACCTTATTTCATATGTGGTAAGGAGTTATAGGTCTTTAACATTTTAAAACCACATGATTATGAGTGCTTAAAGAAATCATGGTGAATACATTTCTGAAATATTATAGAACTGTACAAAAGATTGAGTTTATGCTCAAAGTACAGTGAGTTTATATTGGGAGAAGAATGTAATGATTATACATATAAATATATTCTATGCACATATATGGTGAGTATTGTGATATATTAAATGCACTGCTTTCTTGGTGTCTTGAGTATGTTTTCTTGACTGTGACAAAACATCCTGACAAAGCAATTTAAGGAAGGAAATTTATTCTGTCTTATAATTTCAGTATATTGTTGGTTACTGGCAGGAGCTTGAGACAGCCAGTTCCATTGTTGAGTAGACAGGAAACATGGAACATTGAATGATTGTGTTTAGGTAGGTTCCTCCTTTTTCTAGGATCTAAACCCAGAGAATAGTGGTATTCACTCTTAAGGTAGGTAGGTCATCCATTTCAGATAATTCTGCACTGATTTGACCAAAGCCTTATCTCCCAAATGACTCTAGTCAAATTGATAATCCATATAGACCATTAGATCCACTAAGCATTTCACATGTTAAATGTAGCATTAATATACATTTTGGGAGACAGGTTACAACAGTCTGTCCTTTTCTCCAGTCTTCCATTAGAGTCTGGGAGATGGGTGGTATGGGTGGTATAGCTAATCTTGACATTTACAGATTCTGGAGGGAATTGTAAATCAGGTCAGAAAAATGTTGTAAGTAACTTTCCAGGTTTTTGACTTATGTGAATAAAAGGGCATCAGCCCTACCTCTGGCTTGGGCTGTTTCAACTCACACTCCCATCCTCTCAGAAACCTGGTGTTCCTCACCTTTAGAGCAGAAGTATTCTCCAGATGCTTTGCTAGGTTGTCAGAAGTAGTGTGCAAAGTGTAACACGTGGTGCATTCCTTTAAACTGTTGCTTTTCCCGGCTGAGTCTCTGCATGCACACGGTGTGTAAAGAGCATCTGGAAGGTTGTGATCACCTATCCTCCCACGACCTTTGCTCCCTAAGGGAAGAGGAGACAGGAGTTTGCAGAAAGGAGATTCTGTGGCACAGATGGAGCAGAGAAGTGCCTCACACTCCAGATGGCAGATGGTGGCACCTTAATAGATGTGAGTTTCCTTCCCTTGTGCAACTGCTTACCCAAAATGACTTGGAGACACTAACTACCGGCTTCCAAAAAGTTGCATTCCCGAACTCATATAATCTATGTAGGATATACAGATATGATTTGTGAATGTTGTTAGTGAAGATATGGGTGTCAAACTGGAGGGAAGTCAAATGGTAACTGTAAAATTATTCACCTAATATTTGGCTTTCCTGAACAGACTTATGCAGGATTTTTGTCTGAACAATTGGAGTAATTCTTTTTTTTTAAATATAATTTTTTATTGAAAAAAAATTTCCGCCTCCTCCCTGCCTCCCATTTCCCTCCCTGTCTCCCTTTTCCCCTCCTCCTCCTTCTCCTCTCCCCCTCCCCCCCACTCCTCTCCCCCTCCCTCTCCAGTCTGAGGGGCAGTCAGGGTTCCCTGCCCTGTGGAAAGTCCAAAGTCCTCCCCGCTCCATCCTGGTCTAGGAAGGTGAACATCCAAACTGGCTAGGCTCCCACAAAGCCAGGACATGAAGTAGGATCAAAACCCAGTGGCATTGTCCTTGGCTTCTCAGCAGCCCTCATTGTCCGCCATATTCAGAGAGTCCGGTTATATCCCATGCTTTTTCAGTTGCAGTCCAGCTGGCCTTAGTGAGCTCACAATAGATCAGCCCCACTGTCTCCGTGGGTGGGTGCACCCCTCGTGGTCCTGACTTCTTTGCTCATATTCTCCCTCCTTCTGCTCTTCCTTGGGACATAGGGAGCTCAGTCCAGTGCTCCAGTGTGGGTCTCTGTCTCTATCTCCATCCATCTCCAGATGAAGGTTCTATGGTGATATGCAAGATATTCATCAGTATGACTATAGGATAGGGTCATTTCAGGTTCTCTGACCTCAGCTGCCCCAGGAACTAANCTTTGGAAAGCAGTGTGGCGGTTTCTCAGGAAATTCGGGATCAACCTACCCCTGGACCCAGCAATGCCACTCTTGGGAATATACCCAAGAGATGCCCGATCATATGACAGGGGCATTTGTTCAACTATGTTCATAGCAGCATTATTTGTAATAGCCAGAACCTGGAAACAACCTAGATGTCCTTCAATGGAAGAATGGATGAAGAATGTGGAATATATACACATTAGAATACTACTCAGCGGTAAAAAACAATGACTTCTCGAATTTTGCACGCAAATGGATGGAAATAGAAAACACTATCCTGAGTGAGGTAACCCAGACCCGAAAAGATGAACATGGGATGTACTCACTCATAATTGGTTTCTAGAGATAAATAAAGGTCAGTGAGTCTATAATTTGATCTCCTAAAGAAGCTAAATAAGAAGGTGATCCCAAAGAAAAACATATCCTCCTGATTATGGGAAGTAGATAAGATTGCCGGGCAAAAATGGGATCTTGGGGGTGGGGTGGGAGGGGGTAAGGGGAGATGGGGAGAGAAAAGTGAGAAGGGGAGGTTGGGGGGAACTTGGGAAACGGGATGTTTGGGATAAAGGAAGGTTGGAGTAATTCTTTTTATTCAAATTTCATCTGTGAATGAGCTAAATTACTGAAGGGCTTGCTAAAGGATGTTTCTACTAATAGGCAAAGTATATAGACTATATACTAGTGGCAAAAACATGGAATCTAGTTTATTATTCCTTTTATTAGTATGTTACAGACTTTATCTGGTATAATCCAGATGATTCTAGTATTTCTGTGCCTGGAATTGTGTTAATCACCTTTGGTTCTTCACTTGCAAAATGAGAAAAACAATGCTTATAAATTAACCTTCTAATTCAAGTGGACAGATGTTATACACTGCTCATTGAATGTATGCAGTGCTCATAGTCAGGGATCTTTTAAATTTGCACGTAAAGTGACTGAACCTAATTTCACATACTTTTGGGTTCCTTACCGAATTATAATGGGATGCGATACTTTCTGAGGAGTAGCAGAGGAAAGGTAAATGCCTACATCCTGGTTTTTCCCAATGATGTAATTCATCACTTTGCACAGATTCTGTGGCATTTAGGATCGTAATTTCTAAGAGAGACAGCAAACAAATTGTAGACTTTGCACAGTCACAACGGATTATGAGAAGGGCTTAATTACTGTTTACAGAGTGTTTATTTGCCTGGACAGGAATACAAAAGAAAGAATAGAAATAAACATGTGTTTCTCATTCCCCATGCTCTAATGCTATTCAGTACACTTAATTTAGTTCATTAATTTCAAGATCAATCACAGGAACTCAGGATGGTGGTCTGCACATACTACAGATCTGCAACTGCCAGCACCAAGTCTCTGGTACATAAACAGAAAACTGTAGAAAATGTTCTGTAAGATCTTAGATAGAGCCCTGGGTTCTACTTTTATTTCTGCATGTATATATTCTGTTCCTACTACCTAAAAACTCCACTTTCTTCATAGCACTGGTTGGAGATATGGTGAATAACAACATATCCCTTAATCCTGGGAGTTCTTCAGTTCCTCAGAGCTGGCTGCTCAAATGCTCATAACATTTTGTCTAAGAAGGCTCCACATACATAGGAACTATTTTTAATCAATCATGGTATTGACTTTTCTGGTATACTTTGAGTCATTGTTTATAATCTAAAAGTAACCAGGTACCAAGACCATATGGCTATACCTGTATAAATAAAGAAGTATATAATGATACTTTCAACACGTCTTTTGCTTTTTTCCTACCTGTTTTATCTTTCTGAACTGGAATTCAGATATTAGAACTAGTTGCTAAGGCATTCATTCCCAAAAGTTCCTGTTACTTGCAAGCCTCACATAATCAAATGGACTTTCTGTTTGCAAGCCCAAGTACATGCAAAAAAAAAAATGGCTTCTTCTTCTTCTTAGGTCTTACCTGTATCTTGACTCTTTCATTCTATGGCTTGCCTATAAAATCATTATGGGTTGAAATTATAGTGTTGCAGCCATCACACGTGTGGTAATTATTGATCTAGGCACCTTTCTTTCATTTCGGTTTTAACCTAAGATTGCAATTTCCTGGATATTGTTTACTGTTCTAAGGAATTTTAGAAATGTAGGTAGGAATGGCCTGTAAACACTTGGTCAACAGCCTTTACTCCTTATTTGGATTAATGCTACAATTAAAAAAAAAAGTAAAAAATAAATTCTCATGCAACTATGTTGAAAACCAAGCAAATTGACATTCAATTTTATTTTCTGTTCAGTTTTTATGTATTCAGTAGGGGAGAATTTGTCATCTAAGCCTGCCCAATTCTGTTTTTGTTGCTGCTGTTGCTTTGGTATTAGTAGCTCCTGAAGATGGATGAGAAGAGGCTGAAATTGTGACTACCTCTGGCGTGGAACCAGGAATTGCCTTATGCTTTACTTGCAAGAGAATTTACAATGGAAAGGCAGGGATTGTCTAGAAGAGCACCTGCTTAATCAAGAATAGAAAAACTCTTAGTTTGTGCATGCTGCTATGTGAATAGCTGACTTGAATGTCAAGTCTGTCCACAGTTGTATCTCTGTTCTCCGTTCATTATTTTTTTAATTTCAATAGATGATAGTTCTTTATTTTACTACTCAGCTAATTTGTGTTTAGCTTGATCACAGAGTTAGTATCTATGTGTGTGTTTGAACATCACTTCTTAGGTTTAAATTCACACTTATATTTAAAACTAATTTCTGACAGATGCAAAAGTGAATACTCACAAAGCGTTGATGATCCCACTGTCCTGGCTGTTCTGAGTGTTGTAATAATGGGGCAGTTTTGCTGCTTGAACAGCCTTGTTCTCAGAGAATAAATGTAAACTGATTGTAACCCTTGCTATGTGTTCCATGAAGCTCTAGAGGTTTGGGTCATTTACTGATGATGTAAGCCAAGGGAATTTACTAACCTAGGCATTTTCTATTTGGAAAATATGAAAATGATATTACACACCTCATAGGGTTATTGAGAGAATTAAATGAAGCAATTTATATAAAGTGTCTGAAACATAGTTAGCAGTTAATAAATGCTAGCTATTAGTATTTTGTTTGCATGCATAACAAAAACTATATAAGGATGAGTAATTTTCAGATATCAAGTCTTTTTGCCAACCTGAAATACCTTACTGATTGTAATTGGGGACGTGGGAGATTCATGTCTTCGATATCATGTTGTAATGAGAGAAGTGGCCGTGTATGGAATAAGCCAGATCTACATTTGAATTTTTGTTCTGGAGCATGCTTGCTAAGCTTCAGTCTTCTCCCCTAACAAGTGGAAATAATAATGCTTATCTCTGAGGGATATTTTTAAGGAATAATACAAAGATGTCTCCAAAATGTGTGACTTATTGTAAAAATTCAATCCATTTAAAATCTACTGAGAATTTTTCCTAAACTCACATAATGAATTAATCATAAGAAGTAAACAATGCAATAGCAACACCTTTGCTCTGTAGACCATGTTTGTATGTATCTTCCTAGAAGTCAAGAAAGGCAGGAATGAACTGGAAAACTGAAATTTGAGGCATCAGTTTTATTTTTTCTTATTTATCTATCCTTTTATTTACTTATTTATTAGTGTTTTCTTTTTAATTTGAAGTTCTGTTGATAAAAATTTCAAGTCCTTGCATGTGAAAGGAAATGCTTTCCCATGGAGTTCTCTTAACTTCTGCATTCTTATCATAGGACTACTTTGGTAGACACTAGTCTACCTGACATTTGTACCTAATGCACAGGTCGTGCAAGAAGAGTTCAAAAACTACTATAAGTTGCAAGACATGTTTTCAATGTTTTATACCCAAACAAAAGAACTCTAAGGCTCTGTGAAAGAGTTTACAAGCCTGTGACTTATTGAGACCAGGATTAAGTCAGAGGATCTCTTCCATTACCCACCATGACTTTTAACCTGCCTCGCTGCCCTTACACCACACACATCTGTTGTATACTCTAGTGACTTGGCTTGAAGTTATGCTGTGAAAGGGGACATGGTCTTATTGTAGCTTTTATAACTCTTCCTTGGGCGGCCTGTGTGTACTGTGCGTGTAAGGGTAATATAAGATACAATTAATTCTTCAGTTATTGAGTTGTATGATCTCTTCACCAGTTTCACAGACACACCAGATGCTCTTATTTCGAATGTGTATGTAGAATATTTCCTTCATCTCAGAATGTTTTATTGCTTTATTATACGCTAAAAATTCAGAAACTTATGACAGACCTACCAAAAGGCCAGTGTTTTTTTTATTATAGTAGAGAATACAGAAGCAATAAATATAGACATGTTCTAATTTTCAGCAGATTGTCTCATAATCATGAGAAATCACCTTTAATGTGTGTAAGTTTAATCAAACAGAAGTAGTTCATGGCCACAGGCAGTATAAGTCAAGGTTATGTCATGGACATGGCAGAGAACTACTAAACTCTCAAGTAGAATCCCATGTAAAGGTATTCAGGCTTTGCATGTACTGAGAATGTAGCACAGATCATTAAAGTCACTACACTTGAGAAAAAAAAACAATATTCTTGGAGAAGACAAACAAGGTATAAATAGTTACTCTAATATGTGTCAGATCTGACAGTATATGCAACAAAAACTGTAGTAAGCACCAGACAGCAGATACTGAATAGACCAGTGACCAGTATTAGATCATACAAACGTAGAGATTTCATAGAAGCAGGCATTTCCATGTAAGTCTGCAATGAAAGGCTATTTAATAAATGAGGTGGAACAATTATTATCTTGATGAAGATAAAATAAAGTTGTAGTCTATACCACAATCCAAAAGGAAAACAATATAATACCTAATAGAAAAAAAGACTTACGTATAAAAGGTATAAGTTTCGAAAGTCTAATGAAGAATATTCTTATATCCTTTGTGCAATAAAGTGTTACATAATCAACCAACAAGGAATGCTAACATCAATGAATTATTTTTCCTGCCCCCAAATTACTTACTATAACTACCAAAGCTCATCAAATCATTTAACAGCCAGCAACAAATACATGAATAAGAACGTATTTCTCTCATGGAACTGGCAAAGGATTTTACCCTAGTACATACAAATTACAATTATTAAATAGAGTGCAAATAAAACTTAACAAAGCTAGAAAATATTTTGCATTTAAGCATGTGAACAAACATACAAGTTTTTAATTATCATATGCCATGGGTTAATTCCTCATGTCCCACTAAAATTTCTGTTGATGCTCTTACAATATGGTGGGGATATTAGTACATTTGTCGTCTTGGGAAGTGGTTGCATTTAGATGAGGCCATGATGTGACAAGTCCTGTGGAGGCATGGGGGCTTTTATCGAAAGGAAAAGAATACAGTGACTTCCTTTCTCTCACATGAGAGGTCAGCGAGAAGTCTTTCCAGGTCAAAGGGCCCTTCTCTGTCATACTCACAATGGACTTTTCAGTCTCCAGAGTGTATGCTCATCTCTTAGTTTATCCATTCTGCCTGTAGAATTTGGCTATGTTAGCCTGTGACTGTGAATCTTGTTGATCAATCTGATATACATGGGATAAAGTTATCTCATTTGTTGATTGGTGTAGGAGGGCTCAGTCCATTATTGGCAGTACTACCTTAAGTAGGTACTACCTTAAGTAGTATGCATGTGTGCATGTGCACACACACACACACACACACACACACACACACACACACACAGCTAAAGGTGAGTCTTGTAACCAACCAACAAGCTGTATGTCTCTGTTGTTTCTGCTCTTTCCAAGCGTATTCTGTGAGTTCTCACCTAGGCTTCACTTGATGATGGACTGTATTATTAGAAGAAACATTGTGTTCTCTTTACACAATGCTTTTGGTCATGCCTTTCATCACTAAAACAGGACAAAAAGCAGACTGGCACAGAGGCTCAGCAGACTGAAACCTCATCAAGTGAAGTGTTGGAATAAACTTGTGTGCTCAATGAATTGCAAAATTTCAGCGTTGAACAATACCAAGTGATCAGGTATGGTGGCAAGTAAATTATTTTAGTTGATAATATGTGAACTCATGAATCATGTAATAAGAAATGATAACATTTAGAAAACAGAATAAAGAAAACTCTGGTGTCATAACTATTGGCAGTGATGTTCCCCTATAGTAAACGTCCTAGAGATTCCTGGATATTGACTTGAGAGTGCAAGTAAAAGTTGTAAACCAACATTCTTGATAGAAGTATCTTTAAAAACACAGAGAATATCCCAGATTCTCATTCTAATAGAAAATTATAGATGTGTTTTATCTTAACCGAATTTGATTAAGGTGAATCAACCCACTACCACAATCCTAAGAAAAATAACAACACCAAAAAAAACTCACAAAACTGAATGAAACACCAAAAAGATAAAATAGAAAAAGTTGAAGCTTAGAGGAAGGAACTGAGTTTCCAGGAAAGAGTTTGATAAACTTGATGCTTTGAGAGTAAGAGGTAGCATGTTTCTGAATCATATTTTGCATTCCAAATGTTAAATACATTGTTTTACATGACTGATTATGCTGAAAATGCTGCTTTGACTGTTATATTTAGTTCAATATGCATTTACATGTAGAAACTTTCCAAGTGAAAATTAATATAGAGAATCACAGGAAACGTTATGAAAGCATAGAAGTTGATTTCTAAAATATAGCTGGTAGATTTAGAAACAAGCAGTATATCCCTAAGGTAGTCATTCTTCTGCGCAGGAGCAACAGCAGGGCCCTTCTTCCTACTTAACTCAAGCTCTGACCTTGGTGACTTACTGCTCCCGATTCCATTGAAAAGAAAGGCTCTTAAGTATTCTGATGGAGAAGAGATGATAGACATTTGAGGTGGTAGATACAGTAAGAACCCTGATTGGGTGATTTCATAACGTATACTTGTTTTGAAGTATTACATCTTGACTATAAATATGTATATTTCAAAGGCAAAGAGCATGGAAGAAAAAAAGAGTATACAAATACATTTACTTTAGCAAGTGCAGAGGATCTCTGGGCTCACTCATAAACTGAAGTATCTGCCACTTTGTTTTATTTTTAAAAGAAAATTTAATGGAACAGATTCGAAGACTCAAGTGTTTTCTCTGTTAGCTCATTAATTCTTTTAATGAAACCAATGAATCACCAAAAAGCATAGCCCATATTGATAGAATTATTTCTGGAAATGAGACTGTCATGTGTCTACTGAGCTCTAGATATGAACTTGGTTGTTTTGGAAGCATTTAACATATTGAGCTCACAGCTTTATATGAACTCACCAGAGAGACTATTACCATGTACCTCTTTACTGCTGAAGTTAGAAGAGTTAGAGCATCTCGTCTAATGTTTCCTGACTGCTGAGATATCTGTATTGCTTAGGAAATGTGGCCATTGTGGGAGTGCCTTGGTCATGGTACTTTAACTAACTGTCTGCAAACCCACTTTGTGAACTTATGGAAGAAGTACATCAGCACATTTTATAATTATGCATTTCATTTGGAACAGCAATTGTTCTAGAAAATGAGCAAACCTTATGAAGCAAAAGGAAAGCAAAAGGAAGTTGATGGCTCCCTTTCCTGAAAGCTAGACTCACACTCAGGCAAGAGAAAGACTAGAAAGAAAAAGGTAAGTTGTCCAGATAAAGCACCAGAGAAGACAAGAATTGTATTTTTATTAATTTAAAGATATTTTATTAAGAAAGCTTTTCAGTGTCTAGTTCTAAAGTATAATCTGATAATTTTTTCATTTATTAAGCTTCTTCCTATAACTATTATTAGATTCACAGTTACATCTACATTTACCCTAATTTTCTGCAGGTTACCACATCTGTCTGCAGTAGATTCTAGTTGCCTTTTCTATTCCCAACACAGATGCACATGCATACACGCTTTCTTTTCTAAATTATGTTAAAAAGGAATGAACTTTTAAGAGTTCCTTGTGCCTTTATTCAGTGATTAAAGGAGTTGTCCTGTGTTCCTATTATTTTAAAACTATTACAAAAAACAGAGTCCTGAGGAAGTCTACAGTGTTCTTGAGAAACAGAAAGCACATCTCTGCATGAAAGTATGTAAATGAAAACTGCATATGAGGTATATTACTATACCTTGAATAAGGAAGGAGCCAAGAATCATCCAAGTTTGCCTAGCAGCTACTGTAGTAACTAGCAGGAATTGAGCAGTAAATACACTTCTAGGACATTCAACAGTGGCTGAACATCATCTAATAATTGGCCTTCTTAACATGTATGAAGTTAGCTGGCATCCGTTGATTACAATAGTGGTTTTATTTTCAAAAATCCTGGTAACTAAAAGCAAAATAGAAAGAGAATCAAAGTCATCCAAAGTATTGCCTGTCTGCAAGGATTAACTTGGTATAAATGTGTTTTTTTCACACTTGTTCTCTTCTGATTGATTCGCAGAGGCTGTGCAGAATGTTTTATTTTTGAGGATGCTTAGTTAATCCTGGTCCAGGGAGATCAAGTGCCTTAGTCAATTAGCCATGTCTATCTTGCGTGCACGACTGTAGAGTGGGGGCATGCATGCAAAGTATCGGGTGACCTTTATCTAGAGTTGATGTGCTCTGCAAGTAAAAGTAATCAATGAGAGAAGTTCAACTCAATGACAAATTCTACCTGGAACCAGACTTGGCTCATGCTTCTCAAGTTCACATTCATTCTCTTTGTCCCTCTGTCCACAAGGAATAGACAGAGCTTTTACCTCAATTCCAACAGTCCCACGTGAGTCTTATCTTTAATATCTAAAATGTCAGTATCTGAGATTTATTGCAGTGTCTACCTCACTGAAGACACCTTCACTTCTGCCCCATTGTTTCTATCTCATGCTTTAGATAGAGAGTCCTTATTTCTCTCTGCCTCTTTTTTTTTTTTCAATCTAGGAGCAAATTGCTTTTCCAAAGTTTAAGAGAAACTAGAGTAGCTTTAGATGGGTTAGAAATAGAGAAAATGGCTCATTTCATGAATAAATATTTGCCCGCAGTCCTCCACTTCGCAGACTCAAACAGGGATTAAAAAGTAAAGATTGGCAGGAGGGAGGTGAGCCAGCTTTTAGGCAAAAACAGCATGTGTGTTGCAGCCCCATACACAGAGAATACAGTTTTATTTTGTTACAGGCAAAATGGTCTATCGGTAGCCCTTTCTGGGACATGCTAAAGACAGACAATCTAGTATAAAAAGCACAGTCTCTGAGCTAAAAATAGCTGAATTTGGATCACACTTGTGAGGCATTATCTCTTGAAAATGACTTAAGATACCAGCCTGTCAGTTTCTCGGTCTCTAAAATGGGGACCAATGCATGCAAAGAACCATGCCGAGAAGTTGTTACTCAATACAAGCTCAGCAGCAAATTCTGGTCCTTTTACACTTCTCATTAAGAAGAAATAAAACTAGTGAATCAATAACGCTACAACCCAAAAGAACATTTCAAAATAACACATGTATCTTTACTTTCGTAGAGTAAATGTACTTACCATACAAAAATGCAGCATGGGTTGGGAAGACGGTCTGTGAGTAAAGCACTTGTCTTGAAAGTGCTGGATCTGAGTTTGGAATCCAAAGGTCAATGTAAAACTAGGAATGGTGATCATATCAGTGTGTCCATTAATCTACACCTAAGTGCACACACACACACACACACACCCCACAAAAATTTAAAAAAAAAAACTCTAGCACTACCATCATTGCAATTATCAGAAAACACAATGATGGCAGCCATAGATCCATCAGTGATATTTTCCTTCAATAGGTATAAATAGGGAGGAAGATCTAGTCTGTTCTACCAATAGGAAGGGCTCTGATGGGTTTAGCACAACAATATCCCCATGTATATATAATCACTAGTACATTTGTATGTACAATGAACACAAAGTATTTCTGTCTTGTTAGGCCAATACATTTACTCAAATACTTGTATATCCTTTTACATTGAATAAGGATTTTAACAGCAGAGCAGAAGAAAATACTGATATGTGCTGATAGAATGGATTTCTTATCAAAAGACAGAGAGAAGTTATAAGTTTATAGATTGTGGACTTAACTGAGCATGGATATAGATGGCAAAAAGCTATCTTTCAGGCTGGACACACTTGATATATCGCTTGTGATGTCATGAAAATGGAGGCAAAAATAAATATAATAAGTCAGCATAACAAACAACCATTTAAATGAATTTGTACTGGATGCTTACTGGTGATAGGTGTGTGGTATGTGTTTCAATAGCCTTACAGAACTTTTTACCAAAAAGGAAAGTCAATGCATGTGGTTGGCTCCTGGACGCACGGGTCTGCTGGAAGAATCCCATTATGAAAGCTCAAAGTTGAGTGTCACATAGAATTGATTATAGGCATGTGTGATATTAAAGATTATTCTTCTTTTCTGCATTCTGGTTTACATATGAAGAAACTTAACCTGGTTCTTCCGCTTCAGCTGTCAGAATGTCTGATGAGGGAGGATCCTTGGGCACTTTTCATTCAGTGTTAGACAGGGGTAGAGCTTCACTGTAAATATGACCATTTAGAGGCTAGAGAGACAACTCAGCTTCTTGTACAGAGATTTGAGCTTGGTTCTAGGAGATTTGAAACTTTTTTTTCTAAATTGCTTCAGGTAACACACACACACAAGAAACTCATACACTCAGAAACATCAATATGTTTAAAAATAAACTGAAAAGTTAGCAACACTACTTTATGAATTTCAACTTCCCTTAACTGAGGTCCACAGGTAAGAATACATATATATGTAAATTCACTTTGTGAATTTACTCATCACTCTTTTTGAAGACACACATCTTCTGAAAGAAGCACTTCTTTTTATAATTGTAGAGGAAAAGATTTTGATGAAATATGCAATGATTTCTCCTTATTATATTACCTTTTCCTCTGTGATTTTCGAGATTTGTCATCCAGATTTCCTGCCTCCTGCTTTTGCACAATGCTTATTCAGACAGTATTGTGTATTTATTATGTTCCAGACATCACCTAAAACTGGAGATTCAGAGAAAATTAAGTCACTCTCTCTGACTTAAGTAGCTGGAATTCTATCATCTCCCAGGGGATTAACTGACATAGGATCAGGAAATGAATACAAACACAGGGCAGAGTAAGAGTGATTTCTCTCAACCTTTCTTTTCAGAATAGTACAACTCTGTATTTCCCTAAATTCCACGGCTATCAGCTCTTCATTACCACTCTGATTTTTAAAGACTGAATTTTGTTTATGTGTGTGAGTTTTGCCTGCATCTTTCTAGGCACCGTCTTGTGATGCCCGCAGAGTTGCAGATTGTTGTGAGCTGCCATGTGGGTGCTTCAAACTGAACCCAGGTCCTCTTCAAGAACAGCTACTGTGCCTAACTGCTGTGCACTTTCTCCAGCCTCCAGTTCTTGATTCTCATGTAATTACGAAATCCATTGACTGCCTGCACCATTTGCAATACTGGAAATTGGTATTCATGCTGTATGTCTGTGTTCCAGATTGTTCTCTTAAAAGCATTCCCATTGCCAACCAAAACTCATCTCTCAAAGGGAATAGAGGATAGTTTATTCTTGACCCACATGCGAGTGAGTGCAGCCCGAAAATACTGTGATTCACATAGCCCTAAATTACATGCCAATGTAAAAACAGTTTTATAAGATCTTGATTGTTACGGAACAAATGAAGCAAAGCACTTTTCAACTATGTTGGTAGAAAAATCAATCGGTGGGTCACAGCAAAGCCAGAAAATCTCTACTGTAGGTCTCATATGGTATCTAATGATGACTCTATTAGCTTTTGAGTAGGCAGTCTAGGCTAAGCTAGTATATTCTAAAACATTTTCTCAAGTAGTCAGAAGAATAGTAAGTTAGACATAAAGGTGGACCATAATTAACTATTTAGTGGAAAAAAGATAGGTCAAAACAAATTGGTTCTGAAGATTTAGCAATTTACCCTTCACTGTCCCAAAGGTTTAATTCATCTACCAGTCTTGTAGAAACTTTAATGTAAGTGTTCCTCTTTCCTCCACCCATAAGAACATCAGTTGACCACATGAGTATACAGTTTTAGAGATGTATTTGAGTAATTTAAATAATTTAAATAGTTATTCCTCCCAATGAAAATAACAAGTGACCAATATTAATTAATAATGTAATTAATTTAATTACACCTAAAAGTTATGAAGGTACTTACATACTTCTGACTTGCATTTGATTCAAGGTCCTCACACACCCCTGGCTTGGGCTTGGGAATTACACAAGAATCAAGAACTGGGGGCTGAAGAAATTACTCAGCAGTTAGGCACAGTAGCTGCCCTTGAAGAGGACCTGGGTTCAGTTTGAATCCAGTTCAGGTCTCTTCCAATGTCTTTTATGCTGTTTCTCTAAAACAGTGTATTCTTTGTGTAACCACTACCATATCATAAGCTATTATTCTCAATACTGGCAGTGTCTGAGACGTTTGATGACAACAATTATTAAATACATTCAAAAATGTGCTCACACAAAAATAATGGCAAATTATCAGAAGGTTCACAGGATCAGGAGGAAATCTGAAACAGAGTTGAAGTACGTCCCCTGCTTTGCTTGACTAATGAAATCCTGATCCTGGATTTACATATACCTCATACCACTATCGCATTCTCACTGGGGAAATCCCAAAGAAACTGTTGCATAATATAAGCAAGGCTTCCTTGGGAAGGGCAGTGTAAAGAGGGGCCTTTTATTCACATGGCTGCTTTTATTCATCTAGTTTTAGCCTTTGTTTGGGGTCTGCTGACTCACTGAACCACAGTGCTTACCGAAGGTGAGAACACACATAAGTTAGAGGTTGGCAGGTGGTGTTGGTTAGATCTTCCCTTCTGTTTAACTACCTGTGACCTTAAAGAAAGCACTCTACCAGAGACATCGTTTCTGATTTTGTAACAAGAAGTAAGCCCCTTAATAAGAGAGCTTCATTAATTCAGAACTAGATAATTTTTACTATCTTAATACTATATGGATCAATCAAAAAACAATTAGTTCATACATTAGTTACATTGTTGTTTACAGTGCTTCCACTGACTACCTTGGCCAAGTTTTTAAAACTAACAAATACCAAAAATTGATTTAAAAAATTGTTTCTATACCACTGGACCTCCCCGATTCAACTTGACTGGGTAGTTAGTAAGATCTAGGTACCCACCTCTCTCAGTCTTTAACCACAAGGATGGCACAGGTGTGTACTGTCATAATCTATGTGGATGCTTAGGAAGAAGCTCAGTTTCCCATGCTGCGTGACTGAACGAATCCCCTCTTTAGTAGCCATCGCCCCATTATCCTTATGTTTTCATGTCATATATTTTCACCATTTGTGCTTCTCAAAAATCATCTCCTTTCTGGCAATCCTAGATTTTCACTGTCATGTTCCTTAGAATGAAAGACCAATTATTCCGTAGAGACATGAAGAGCAGAGTTTAACTAGGTGTTGTGTGGTGCTTGGATTTATCCCCATTATTCCTTGTCTGACGATATACGTCTTAATGGTATGGATTGTCTACTTAGGAATCTGTCAAAATGCTGCTTGCCCTAATTCTTCATGGAAAGACATTTGTCCTCCCCACTTTCCTCACTGTTTTTCCTCTCTGCTCTCACTTCCCCTCCTCCATAGGCCGCCACATAATCTCAATGACCTAAAGGGAGACAGAAAGATTTATGATTCCTGCAGTTTGTTTTCTGCTTCTCTGAGAATAAAATGAAATTCCATGTACCAAACTTCCACATACTTCACATCGTATTTTTTTCAGGTCAATCGTGTCCTTCTTATAAAGAGAGTCATCCAACAAGCATTCATTCACTGTTCTTAAGGTCATGTCAGGAGGAATCAGAGACTTATTGTCAATGCACTCAGTGTAAAAATATAGAATCTTGTTTTGTTTTTTTTTTCTGAAAAAAAAAAAGTCCTTCCTTATGCTCTTATCAGAGTCAATGTGCTGTTGGGGCACCGAGGACCAGGAGATTTGGAAGCATTCGGTGCACTTTGCCATCTACACAAGTGGAATAGAAATGAGGGTGCTTGCTCCCATATCAGATTTGCTGGGGATGGTCATCTTGGATGTTACACCTCCTGGAATTACTGCCCACAAGAATGGTACCACTTAAGAGACGAGAACAATTCTGTGCTTTGGTCTTTCCATTTCTAAATTTGTACTACTCAAAAATTGAGAGTATGCAAAATTTTCTTTCTTTCAAGTCTATTCTCAGGCTTCCCAAAGGCTCTATTACAAACAAAAACCATGCCAACTAATATCCCAAATGGTTCAATGTTTTCAGAATCTGTTGTCTAATTCTGCAATATTTACTGCTCCTCTGCCCATATCAGTGTTTTATTTTTTTTTTACAACAAGAAATATTTCTTCTTCTCTCATAGAATACATGCTGGCCACAGCCTCACCTCATTCTACTCTTCACAATTCTCCCACCTCCGCTCTTCCCTACCTTGACTCCTTTACACCCCATCACCCCATAAAAGAGTAGGCCTCGCAGAGACATGAACAGAATATGACATGACAAGATACAACAACCAGGCATAAAACATCACATCAAGTTTGGGCAAGGCAAGAGACTCGGGGACACCCCTAATATCACTCTCTGGAGTCCCCCACCACAACACTAAGTCCACAATCATAACATATATATGCACAGATCCATGCAGTCTCAACAACAGTTTCATTAGTCTCTGTGAAACCCTTTGAGTCCTACTTAGTTGACTAGATGGGATATGCTATCCTTGTGTTAACTGCCAGGCTTGTCAGAAGACAGTGATGCTTTTCTGTTAGCAAAGTGACTGTCTATAATGTTCAAGGCCCTGAGAGTTCAATCCACAGTACCCCAGAAAACAATAAATAAAAACCAACATCAATAAAACCATACCTCACAATATAAAGGACGACTACTATAAACTTGGCATATATCTTTATCCTTTTTAATTTTTTTTATTTCTTTGAATAGTCTCATTCATCCTTGGTTTCTGCTTGTACAACATCTTGAGTTTCTCTCATATTTATTACTAGCTACATTGGCACAGTTATTTACTCTAACTAAATGTCTGATTAATTTATTTCAAAACAGGACTAATCTTGCTTAGGCTTCACAGTTATGTAAGCCTTGCTAGTGTAAGGCACTCTGAATTGACTTCCCTGAGAGAAATCACTTTATTGGGGTAGATTCACCTATACTGAGCAAAGTTCATGTAGCCTTGAAAGATCTCTGTATGTGTGTGTTAATATTTTTTTATCAGAAAGGAGATGATTATGTATCCTCTTGTGAGAAATTTGATTATATAGTAGATGATGTCACTGCATGTTTATCTCTTTATTTAAAATTGTAAAAATATGAAAAATGAGATCTATGTTTTACCCACATTCGTGTTGTTCCCTAATGTAAAGATTTGATATTTCTGCTTATAGGCAGATCATATTGCCATTGTTCTTGAACAGTTTATGAAGAGTCAGGTTCAATTAAACACTAGGAGAAAACATACATGCATGTGCATGCGCTCGTGCGCACGCACACACACACACACACACACACACACACACACACACGGTCCCAAAAGGAAGAAAAAAATAAGGAAAGAATTCTTGCTAATAGAGAATGGTGTGCATATGTATTTTACAGCTTCCGAACCAGTCTTCCTGACATCTTTTCCATGGCCTTCCAATTGCTGTCAGGAATAATACACAGAATGTATACTGCCTCACCCCAAACCCACCTAACTCCAAAAATAGGAACCTTCTGTACGCTGCTTCTCAGGGACTGAATAAATGCTCATTTTCTTTTATTCTGACAGACTTCAGTTCTCTTGTTTCTTTCTTAGATATGTCGACTCATCTTTCCAGTTCCTGCTAACTATGTTTCTCTATTTCTTTTGCTCCTTTATTGGTACATAATTGAGGATAAAAGCTTCATTGATTTAAGGTGCGCAGTGTGGTGTTTTAAGGTAAAATGGTTGTATTTGCTGTACTTTGTTGCAGGGTGAGGGCCTGCTTGTTTGTCTCGGCCACCTGGCTATCTTACACCCGAAATAACCACACAGAAATTGTATTAATTAAATTACTGCTTGGCCCATTATCTCTAGCCTCTTATTGGCTAACTCTCACATCTTGATTTAAACCATTTCTATTCATCTGTGTATCACCCTGTGGTAGTGGCTTACTGAGAAAGATTCTGCATGTCTGTCTCTGGTGACTCCATGTCTCTCTCCTACTCTGCCTCTCTTCCTTTTAGCTCCTACCTTTCCCACCTACCTAAGTTCTGCCCTATCAAAAGGCCAAGGCAATTTCTTTACTCATTAACCAATGAAAGCAACACACAACCTCTTACACCATTTCCCCTCTTCTGTTAAAACAAAAAGGAAGGCTTTAATTTTAACATAGTTAAATTACATATAACAAAACAGGTATCAACTTTATCTTTTAACATAACTAAGGAGAACTATAACTATAAATTCTTCAACTCCATCAAAGACCTCAGAAGGATATAATATTATCTAAGTAAAGAGGAAGTGTATTGTAAGCAACTTCCTAAATTCTAGGAATGACAGAGACACCTCGCTGCCGCGCACCGCGCCCCCGTGTCTGTGCTCTGTGCCCTGGCACCCAGTTCGCGATCTTCGGGCAAGGGGGCTGGAGGTTAAAATACACAGAAACACACAGACAGAGACAGCGACACGGGTCACCTTTGAATTCCCCAAGAATGCCCCCCTTTATTTTGTTCAGGGGCAGATTATATAGAGATAGCCACGCCCCAGCCAAACCCACCAGAAACCACTCTCCTGCCATTAGGAACTCCTGAAGGTCTCGTGCTCAGAGCAGCTGTAGGCACTCACATCAGGGGATTACAAGAAATTCAGGATCTGGGATCTCACTGCTCCCAACATCTCTCTACCTGGACAGTCACCCAACGTTCTTCTGTACCATTGAGGCACCCATCTTCAGCCCACAGGCCCATAGTATCCAGCAGACTCTTTCATGAAGCAGGACATTTTAAAGACAGTTCCACCTATATTGGCAGTTAGCCAGTTATTTTCTTCTGTATCCTGCAGAATGTCTTGTAGACTCTTTCATGAAACAGGAACCCCAAAAGATAATCTCACCTTTAGGCAAGTTTAGCAGTCATCTCTCTGTGGGTTCTTTATGTCTAGTTTATGCAACAGTCAACACAAGAGCATTTTTTTACCCAAATGTCTAACCAACTCCATAAGGAGCCTCTTTCGTGCCCATCTTCTTCTTGAAGTAGTTTGGTGTTGCCAGGAGCAGACGTGTCTCATTGTCATGAAAAGTTCTAAGTTCTTAAAACAGTTTAAATACCATATTCTGAAGGTCTCTGAAAGATTTGAAGAATACCTATCTAACTGAAATATATATATATATATATATATATATAGAAAATCTAACAACATGACAAGCTTTACTATTAAAGATGACTTAATAATTAACCATTATTTCTTATTTATACATTACATTTCTTAAATGAACTACACAGGCTCAATACCTTAATCATGAGCAGAAATATACATATAACAAAATTGACCTTAAATTTGTATCTATAGACCAAGATCCATACCAATGCAAATTATTCATATACTTTATATACTTCCCACTTGTCTGTGCCTGTGGTAGCACCTCTTTGCTGCCTGCTTATGGGCACAGGCATATTCTCAAATTTCTTGCTTGATTTGAATTTTCTACCAAGATCACAATGAGACAGAGAAGTACATTTCCAAATTTCTTTACAGCTCCTACATCACATCTCATGTCTCCACCTAGAAATAAACCTCAGCAAACTAAGTTCTGATTACCCTGAAATAATTATTTAATACATGGGCTATAGTATCTTATGAACTTAGATAGAAGTTTGTCATCTTATATTTAGTAAGGAGGGGGAATTTTGAACAGAAAAGATATATATTACAATGGCCTTAAAACAACTTGCAGAAGCATGACCTTTAACTTATGATCCTTCTATGTATCAGTCCAAAAATGTGAATTTATAGATGCAAACAAACTTACCCCATTTATATTGTTCTCTAGACATCATGAACACTAGGCAGATACTCGTTCTACTGAGTTGCATCTCAAGCCCCAAGAAAATGCTTTCATGTTCTCAGTACATATCCACCAGATCAGGCAATCACTAAACAGGTCACCTCAAGTTTATATCTGAGATGAAGGAATATCTTCTACAAAGTGGGCCAATGCCTGAGTTTGGCTGTCATAGTAGAATCTGGAGAAGTAGCAAGTCCCACATGCGTGATCTGTGTACATGCCATCGCTCTTAAGGTACGTGATAATTATGGGATCATGAATGAGATTATGCATATAAGCCCATTAGTGGTACAATACACAGAAAGTGTAGATGCTCATGAAATATTTGTTAAGTAATGAGCTGACCAACACTAGTTTATCTTCAAAGATAAGAATTGTATCATTAGCTGACACAGTCTATTCATGGCTTAAATGGTACCTGAGTTCTTTAGATAGTAATATATCTTCATGCTGGATATTCTTGCATAGATTCCATAGCAAAAGAGGCTATCTATTTATGGCTCCTGCCACATTACAGAAAAGATAATATAATTCTACCATTAGAAATAGTCACTGATTCAAGTCTCTACTTTTCGAGTGATACAGAGAATTAGGCAAATTTGACAAAAGAATACAGATCATAAGCATCAGATATAGTCGTCAAACCCGTAACTCCAGAGGTACAGCTTGTGTTATGAAATCTGTTCTCCTGATTCAAAATCTGTGCTTTATCCTGCCATGACCCACAGATGGAAATTCATTTTAACATTTCAAAGCCTCCAGGGAAGAATCACTCTCCCCAGGAATCCATTCGGAGATGGGTCTACCATCAGAGTCGGCCGTTTGAAGTGCTTTCCTATGTTTGTGTCTGATTGTGTTCCACAAGTTCTAAGACCCTTCGCTGTCAGATGCCTGTCTGCACTTCATGATGCTCACTCCACTTATAGAAAAGGCTATTTATTTCCTTTCATTTGTATCGCTATTGAAGAACCTTTTATAGGTAAAGATATAACGCTTTGGAAGGCATTTACCTTTACTTTTATTTCAGTTTAATTGTATAACTGTTGGAAATGATTTTTTCTGTTCTATATGTGTGTTTATGTAGTTATGTGTGTACACACAGTCTTTACAACCAGAGTTATGAACTCTGAATACTCTCGTTTTCTTTTTCCTAGAGAAGTGTTCAGTGTATGATAAAGAAACGGTGAGTGAGAGTCTCTCGCATACACACACCTTTTTCCTTTTTTTTTTTTTTTCCTTTTGGAGCAGAGATCTTGTTTGAGATGAGCAACCTGCACCCTGTCAGGCTTCATGCAGCTTCCTCAAGCAGCACAAAAGGAATGTACTAATGGTAGCTGATGCCAGTGATGGGCTAACACTCTCCTGCTGCTCTGAACTGGAATGCAAGGGAGAGCGATGGGGGCTTGGGCCAAGCCTGGCAGAAACAGGTTTCTAACAGCATGAATTTATGAATGCCGTCAATGTAAACGACAGATTATTATGCTTGGAGATGGGGGAAAAGATGCCCCATGTATTAAGTTAAGCTGCAGAAATCAGGATTTCTATTCAGATAGTGTTACACAACAGTTTTCACAGGGAAAGCTAGGCTTTGCTTTCGTTGACCCCACTTAATTATTCTGGAACCTGTCTGTAAGGCAAAGTATTGTAAGAATTTATGGTTGGCAAGTAGCAGGTCTGCACTGAGACGAAGCAGAACCCATCACCTGTTGTGGGATAGTCTTTATTTTCCTTAGAATGGGAGTGAGTACCGACTACAGGGAATAAGAGTGGCAAAACACAGCATGTTGGAAACAAAGCAAATACGAGCATTACTAAGAAGGAGACCTTTAGACAGGTAAACAGTTTCTTGTTCCTTGGAGTATTTTCTGAATCATTTGCAAGAATTTTTATATGGCAAATATATCTATGTTATGTGTGCATACATATATCTACATATATGCATATGTAGCCATAGAGAGACATATATAATAAGTATCTACACATCTATCTTATGTGTGCATACATACAACATACACATTTTAACATATGCATTTATAGAGTCATATATACATGTATGTATGAACACCTAGGAAAGATATATTAATTATATAAAAATTCTTGCAAATATTCAGAAAATATATATGTATGTATACACATACACTCAAGCCTATAGATGGTACTAGAACAATTAACTGTTGGATTTAGGTATAAACAGAATATAATTCAGAGGTATGAATTTCCAATACAGGTTATGCTAAAGAGACACAGCAAGTAATAAGGATTAGAGTGTGTTAGGTTCCATTTTCTAATCCTTGAACTGCTCCTATTCTAGTTAAAGAGCCTTAAAGCCAAGGTCTCTTTTTAAATCCTACTGTGGTAAAAGTAATATGATTTTTTTAACCCCAGCAAGAGATTTCTCACTTGGTTACTAATTATCAGTTTTAAAACGTAGGGAAGAAATCTAGTGATATTGGAAAAAAAAAAAACCTACATCATATTTGAATTCCAACAAGTATGTGGGATATTTTGGTTTGCCTGCTTTTACTAGTTATGTGACTTACGCTACTACTCTATCCTTTCTAAGACTTAAGCTCCTCCTCTCTGTTATGAATGTAACTCCTCTTTTTCCATGATTGCTTTGGTCAATTAATTAAAGAGGTACTACATTCACAGAGGCTAGTACAGAAGCTGTTCTCCCTACCTATGTCCCCAAATTAATAATTATGCTTTAATTGTTTCTATATTCTGAAGCAAAGCTGATTTGATGTCTTTGATTTTAATGATTTAATTCAATGTATTATTAGTGTAGCACAAATTCCGTGGTGGTCAGTTCTCAATTGAATATGTAAGTGTCAACCAATTGCGTATGCTCCTGGATAACCAGAGAAGGATGCCTACTGAAGAGTACCACTACTCTTTGTCCTATCCTTTTCATTAACAAATTATATCAGTATACAAGTTGATGTGCAGTGACCTTACTACTATCTCATGTCTTCATAAAAGAATCATGCGAAATATGTTGGCTAACGTGCTGTTATCTCTCTCCCTTTGAACAGTAACATTTTCCTTGAAATGGTTTTGTCTAATAGAGTCCTTTGAGATACAAATCAATGGATGAAAGAACAAGGCTTCCTAAGTCTTTCAGGCCTGGTTTTTCATGCTAGGAAGCCCATTTTCCTAACCCTTTAAGAGCGTCACATTTTTGCTTAAGCCCATAGGTGTTACTAGAACAATTAGCTCTTGGATTCAGGTGTAAACAGAAGGATAATTAAGAAATATGCATTCTCAATACATGCTATGCTGAGGAGTCACAGCAAATGAAAAGAATTAGCATATGTTATGGCCCATTTTCATGAAAGTGCCCGCACGCAAATGGCAATGCCTACTTGGCAATGTGCAGTTGCATTGTTCCCTGAAGTACACTAAACACCACCTTTATCCTTGTCAGCATGTTTTACGCGGGAAGGCAATTAGGTATTAGATGATTTTGTGTTTGTTTTATCCCTTGCTTTTATTCTTCACTTTTTCCTTATTTAGACTTGCGCACTTGGCAATGAGAAAGAGGAGTTACTTTCTGAAGCGCCCACTTAAATGAACTCAGTTTAAATTACTTTTAGGCTTCTTGGACTCACTGCTTACAAAAAAAAATGTGGAGGTAAACACTGGGATCAAGTGGTATTTCATTATGAACAGGGAGAGATATGAGGAGGTCATTGACTGGCCTTCTTACGGTCACTAGGGGAGTAGATATGACCGTGTCCCTTACTAGAAAGTGATTGCTTTGAGCTTGGCTTCCCATGCAGGAAGCTAGGCACATTCCTGAATTAAATATCAAAGTAAGAATTACGTGAAGAATGAAACAACAAGGTGCTGGGAGAAAGTAGCAATCGGTCAGTGGACGTCTACTTACTTTAGAAGATGTCATTGTGAATAGCCCACTTTTAGCCCTATGTTGGCCAAGGCAGCGCTTGTCTTCACTGGCTGTTTCTTATGGTTGGGTTCATTCTTGCTCTCAACCTTATTTCCCTAAGCAAAAAGAAGAACAGCTGAGGTTACAAAAAGTATAATTCAGTCAGGAAAGAACTGCATGAAGCCATGGCCTTGAGGTAGACAAGACCTTGGACTATGTGAATATTTAAAAGGTTCTTTGATGCTATGTATGTAATACAAGGTTTAGGAGACTAATTTAAGAAATTTAAATGCAATTTTTATGGATAGGAAAGCAAACTTAAGGATTTTTAAACAAAGAAATGTAATCTAACACTTACTTAAAAGCATCCATCTATTTTCTACAGAATTTCTAGATAAGAAAAAAGGTAGTCAACTGATCCATATTTCCCAAAGGAATTAGTACTGTTGCTGAGACTAGAGAAGGGGGAATGAAGCATCCATTGTGTATTTCAGGGCACATTGAGACACAGAGTCACAGGTTCCTTTTTTTAAAGGACTATGAAAGGACTGTACTTAAATGTCTGTGTCTCTACTTGTGTGCATGCCTATAAATAGATATTAGAAGAACTTCTAGATTGAAATGCCAAAGTGCTTAACTGTGCTGTTACTGGCTACTTTTGTTCTGTAAAGATAAGCAGAAGAGGAAAAGCTCTACACAATTTCAAAGTGGATTTCTAAGCACCCCTTTGCATCTGATCTTCAATTAAAGAAACAAGGAAAACGAATTAATATGACTGATCTATTTACTTCTCAGATATTTAGGAACCATGGAGTTTGAAAGAAGCACTTTAGAAATGTGGAGGCTTCTCATTTCCCAAGGCATTTCTGCTTCCTTGCTCTTTCAGTCTTTATCTCAATGGAGAACAAAAAGTCTCAGCTTATTGTTGGTCTTTAGTGTGTGCTAAAAGAGAGATTAGAGCATCCCTGGGCCCGAGGCCCCTTCTCTCTTTCTGAGAGTTGGCTGCAACTGCATCTGCACAGAATTTAATGGCATTGCTTTGTTTTCATTGAATTCATATTTATGATCGCATTTGTTTATGGCACAGAGTAGAGTTTTTCTGTTTTCAGTACTGATACAAAGTTCTCTTCTGAAGTACATTTGAGTAAAAGTCAGTTTAAAGGCAAAAAGTACAAGTGGCATAGCTGATGTGAATATGAACAGATTGTACTACCGAGCTGTCAGAGTCTTTGTGTCAGTCATTGGCAGTTGTGGTGACATAAAGGGACCCAGAAGAAATGATGTAGTCAGGGCTAGGTCCCCACTTCTATCCCTCCAAACTTTGTCAGTCCTACTTTGCTTTTCTGATTGGTCCCTAAGGCAACAATCAGCTTCATTCACAAAGAGTGAATGTAAGATAGAAGAACGCCTTGATTTTTCTTGACTAACTTGAAAAGAAGAGTGAAGGTAAGGGAAACAGACTTAATATATCTTTTCTTTCGGGAAACATTTTTAGATTTGTTGTATGTATGTGAGAGTTTAGGCTGCATATGTATGCAGGGGACTACCTGCTGCCCACATGTAAATTCTGCAAGAGCCGCAACTGCCTGTACCCATTGATTTATCCCTGGAGCCCCAAAAGAAAATTCTCTAAGGCATGCTATACTCTATTGTACCATAGCATGATATATACTTGTTAGTGATGACTTGGATATATAGGGTCTCTAAAGCAGGATTGTTGACCAGATGCTGATTTGACAGGTGATTGAATGGGGAGTGCTCAGGAGTATTGACCCCATTAGGAAATCAATCCATTGACTGAAAGCTGACTTGATGTTCTATGGAAGGTGTAACAAGTAGCTACTTCTCACTGTTTATTGGGTTAGCTCTAGAAGGTTATGTCATTCCTGAGCCCCTTCACTAACTCTTGGTTTCATGTATGCTATGATAAAAGTAAGTCTCTTCCTCTAAGCCTTCTGCTATGATGTTTCTGCTTCATTAAAGGGTTCTCTGAGATGAAGTCAATCTACCACATCTTGAACCTTCTGAATCTGTGATGGAAAATATATATTTGTTCTAAGTTTTCTTTTGTTTTGTTTTTAAGTATTTTGATACAGTAATAAAATCCAACTGCCACACCATTAAAACACAAAATAAAACAAACAAACAAAAAAACAACAAAAAACAAAACAATGCCAAACTGTTTGATATACTACAAGATTTCTAATTTTCTAAATGAACTGATTGGGATTTCTCATAAATCTGCCTTATTTATTTCATTTGTAGAAGGAAAATTCCATAAGACATACTCATATGTGTTGCAGGGAGGCTGATTATTTTTCCCAGCCACCTGGATAGCTTAGACTCGAAATAATCACGCAGAACTCTATTATTTAAATCAGTGCTTGGCCCATCATTCATGCATGTAGGTCAGAGGATACCTTATGGAATTAAAGTTTATTCTCTTCTTTTATATTGTAGGACTCAGTGACTGAACTCAGGTAGTTAGGGTTGTTAATAACTTTCTTTACCCGAAATCTAACTCCTGGTCCTCTGATGCCATTTTTCTAAACAAACAACGAAGCTATGTCCCAATAGGTGAGAACTATATATGTGAAAGTGTGAAACTAAAGTTGTTCCACAGGTCAGGCTTATGGGGGTAAGAACAATAAGGAGAAATCCCTCACCAAGAGTTACTGTGAAAGCATGGCTCATATAAAGACGATGGAAACATCTCAGGGAGATGGGGAGGAAATGGACAGGGCTGAGGAAGAGTAAGTAACTCTTAAATTATAGAAAAGATAATATGGAAGGCTCTATTATTTAGGAAAGAAATCCAGTATCCTTTATTGAGTTCCCAGAGCACGCGAAGCTCTTTTTCATAGTCAAAAGGCATATTTAAAAGGACCTGGCCTTAATACACAAAAATGTAGACACCTTTCTGGCTTCTTAGATGTGACAGAGAACAGCGACTGGTAGGGGTAGAGAGAATAAAGCAAAGCCTCACAAGCCATAGAACGGGATTGGCCCAAGAGCCAGTGTGATAATGATATACAGTCATAGAATTTTATTGATGTGGTCTAGTTCATCCTTTTAAAGATACCATGTCCTTTTCCTTGTAGGGAATTGTGTCTAGAGACAGAAAGCGAAGTAGGGAGCCTCACTCCTCAAGTTATCTTGGAGCTTTTATCTTCAAACGTTAAGGAATTTCAACCCCCGAAGATGTAGATGTGCAACAGGTGAAGTGGGTTAAGCAGCATTGAAGCTAGCAGGTATGATCCTGAAAGAGTGGGCTGACTGAGTACAGCCAGTATGCATTAATGAAAGACCCAGTGTTCCTTGATGCTGAAAGAGCCAGGTATGAAGGAGAGTACAGCAAAACAAACACAGCAATGGAATTTAAAAGGAAACAGCTTTGAATTAGAAGTGATTTGCCTGTTTGTTCAATTGGTTTTTCATATTTTGAATTAGGCTGAATAGTTCTGAGTGCTAGGTCATGGGTCACTATACCACACTTCACTAATCAGAGGAGTATTTCCATCTATTTTTAGCCTCTTTACCAAATTTTATGGCTTTGTTTTATGCACAAAAGACAAAATGCAGGGGTCATATTCAGTGCACTCTAAGATCCTAGGTACTGGAGGAGTAAGATTGACTCATTTGCATGCCATCTGTGCAGCCCATGCCAGTGAGTTTCTTCTGCCTGGAAGGATACTATGCTTAGTTTTCTGCTTTGAGCTCAATCTCTTGAGATTATGTATGATTTTTAAAACACTGAGTGCCACTGTGAGGCTAGTATACATGTTAAAGAGGGGGCTGTTGAAGGAAAGGACTACACATGCTATTTAGTGTTTTAACTTCTAATTTCTTTCAATATCATTTTGTACTCCATGCTACAAAGGACTTAGCTAGACCTGCCACCTAGTGTGTCACTAAACCAAACACTAATCATATACTTATGTGCCTCTTCTTTCTTATAATTTTTCCAAGACAGGCACAGAGACAAACATAATTCTGAGTTAAGGTGGGAAAAGGTGGTCAAAGCAGATAGAAAAATAGCTCCATGGTTAAGAACACTTCAACAATTGGGAAGATCCAAGTATCCCCAACAACTTAGGTGCTTATCAAACTCTATAACTCAGCTAGGAGGAATTTGATTCCCTCTATTGACCTCTGTGCACAGGCATGTTTGTCTGAACATACACACAAGAGAGAGAGAGAGAGAGAGAGAGAGAGAGAGAGAGAGAGAGAGAGAGAGAGAGAGAGAGAGAGATTTTTGAACAGGAGAGAACACAAGGTTGAGTAGGGTTAAGTGGTTAGGGAGATGGGTTTGAATCTGAGAGGAACTGGGAAAAGGAGGTGAGTATGACCAAAATACACCATATGCAATTTTCAAATAACTAACGAATTTTTTAAATGAAAGAAGTGTTTTAGAAATATGTGCAAATCAAGTTTATTTTTGAAGAAAAATTATGGAGTTAACCAAGTGAGGAAAAGACTTCGGGCAGAAGGAAGTAACATGTGTGGATGTGAGAACTTTTGAAGAAGCTGTATATGCCCGAGGATTTCAGCTATGGTCATGGTCATTGCTCTAAGAATGCCTGAGGGTTAGGGGAACGCAAAGTAAGTGGAAAGAAATAGTCACAGGGTCAGGCTAGGAGGTCACCTGCTGTGCTCCACTCTCATGTGAAAAAGTAAATGTGTCAGAAATACAGCTGAGATGAATCTTACTTACGAATACAGTCCTGAAGGGTTTAAGGGCAGTAACATCTGCAATTGCTGAATACAATTTAAAGTTTGGTTGTTCAAATATATTGACCTGCATCATTTATTCCTGAGGTAAATGAACATTGGGGACAAATATTAATTATTTTTCTTAACCTGCAACATGCACGGTGTCCTTGACACTGGAGTCTGTTGTCCCTAGGCAGGTGAATATGAAGTGGAAAACATTTATATTCCTGCATCTGTGTGTTTATCCTCCATTTTAGTTTCTCAGTTTTATAGGGTGGCAGGTGAACAGCGCTGGCTAGAAAAAGGCTTGGGGGAATTAAGAACCATTGCTGTAAGGAAAAGGATTGTCTGTGCTGCTATTACAGATGAAGCCACGACTTGCGGACTGATATTGATACAACTCAGTTTTGCATACTTGACTTTCCTCGTCTCACCACCCACTTATGGATGAGTTCAACTTGCAAATAGATCAAGTAACTCTCACGGTTTCAAGCATGCATGAAAGCTTTTCTTTTGACTGGAGCACTTCCAAGCATTCTTTTATTTAACTCACTTCCTAAGGATTAACTTAAGCTATCAGCAGCCTTGGGAAGTTTTTTTCTGCCTCTTGCAGTCTGGATTTCTTTTCCCTTTGCTGGTTTCCTTGAAGCCAGGTGCTTTCAAATCTCTGCTTATCTGCTATCCCATAAGACTTACCCTATGTATTGCACGCATATGCACGTGTGTGTACAGAAACAGATGCATTTGCTTGTATTTGCAGCTGGGGACCAGATGTCCAACCTCCTCTGTTATCACTTTTGAACTTATCTTTTGAGACTAGATCCCTGGTTGATTTCAGAATGTACCATTGGCAAGAATTGCCTAACCATCTGTCTCTTGAGATCCACATGTAACTAAATTTCCTGCCACATCACCAGAATTAATATTACAGATGTGCACAACCATGTCAGGATTTTATGTGAGTTCTAGGAATACAAGCTCAAGTCCTCAGGCTTTCATGGAAAGCTCTTTGCAGACTTTGTGATCTCGTCACCCCCAGGACAGGAGATTCTAAGGCAAATGGTGTTACTTTTTGGCATGCTGTCCCTGGAATAAGCTGCAATATGTTGAAATAGGAGCGGCAGGGCTGCGTCCCCGGCACCCGGCCGCCCGCATGGCTAGCTTATGCCCGAAATAATTACACAGAAACTGTATTCTTTCAAACACTGCCTGGCCCGGCTAGGTCCAGTTTCTTATTGGCTAGCTCTTACATATTGTTCTAACCCATTTCTAATATTCTGTGTAGCCCACGAGCTGGCTTACCAGGGAGGATCTTAACCTGCGTCTGTCTGGAGCGGGAGAACCATGGCGACTCCTCTACTAAGCTTCCTTTTCCCAGAATTCTCTTCTGTCTACTCCGCCTACCTAATTTTCTGTCCTATGAGGGCCGAGGCAGTTTCTTTATTATTACAAGACCCACCTCCATCAGCAATAGAGTAATGCATATCTTTATTAAATTATATTATTACACAGTATTTTATTCTATATATTCTAGTATCAGTTACTCAGTGTCTTGCCTTCCCAATAGAAGGCTTATTTTGCATTGAATATCCCACTGAATGATTTATTCGACTGCGTTAGTTTCTTGAGCTATAGATGTGAAGGCAAAGATTCAAAAGGCAGACAGACCAGAAAAGAGGAAGTGACCTTCAATGCGATGATCTGCACAGTTTACTCTTCTAGCTTTAACCACAGGAGTAAAGAACTAGGCACACAAAGATTCCTGTGGAAATTGTCTCACAGATAGAGAACATAGCAAGTACAAAGGAGGTAGCTGTGTTACAAGAGCATTTGATGTGTCAGAATATCTGTGCATCCAGGATACTGTTTGTGTATACGGTATGGGTGCATCCCTGTGTCCCTGCACATACATTTAACTACTCACCCAGCTGGATACTTTTATTTCTGCCCTTAAATCTTCCCCTCTCCTTTTTCTGTCTATCTGAGCTGAACAGCTACTTAAATAGTTTGTAGTCTGGTGAAATCATATTAACTGGTGTTCATTTACAAAAACAATGAAACTGACAGAGAGGGGGTTTCCAATTGTTCCTTTTAAACTACACTCAGCTGCTGCTTGTGGCTCTCAAATCGACGTTCTTTCTGGCTTCCTTGAAAGGACCAATCAGATAGACTGTAGGTGGTCCTGCTTAGACTGTGAAAGCTTTACTCTCAGACAAATACAGCCAGGATATGCTTTGATTACTGAAAATTCTATGTATTTTCAAGGTGTGTATTGTGTGTTGGGGTGTGTGGGGGTGTGTCTATATGTCTAAGAAGAGAAAGGACTGTTAACTTTGAACCCTGAGCCCTGAATGTGTAATTAAGAATCAATCGGGCAAAACCTAATTTTGAATATATAACCACTTTCATTCACCTACTGGAATGCTTTGCCATGCAATATTGCATTAACAACGAATCTATTCTGAAAACCAGCTAGAAATACTAAATTACTCTGGTCCACCTAATGTTCTCAATGGGGCATGCATTTTGCATTAAACACAAGCATTGGCCACTTCATATTTCTTTCTACGAAAATTGACCTAACATGGCCTGTTTTGACCACAAAGAAGATGAAAGCAGGTCGGAGACAATGCAGCTAATCAAGTAATTCCTACTTGAAGGATCCTACAGACCCCTGCCTGAGGTACTTCCAGGCCATCTCTGTGGGCACAGGGTGATCAAAACCAATACCAGTGAAAACAGCTTTAGAATTAGAGCACCTCGCTGAGGACTGAGTGTTTATGTAGCTTTTTATTTTCTCCCCTTTCTCCTTTCCACTGGAGAAGTGAATTAACTTCTTCTTGCCAAGGAAGTACAAACTTGCTAAGCAGAATCATAAAAGTACTATTCAGGGACTTGGTATTTTTACTGTAAAAATAGATACTGTTTTATGCTTATGCAAACTAGGTTTAATTTGCCCTCATAAAATAGAATTTGCATTACCTTGATTCTGTTGTTTGGAAATTAGCTAGCATTAAAGAATATAATAAAACACAGTGTACATTTACTTCTATTCCCGTATATGGAGATGAATTTTATTGGCATCTACTGCTTATTTGAATCAATTGCAGACATTTTCCTTAAGTTCACTTTAAGCTTTTGCCATGTGACTGCGTTGCTTGTGCAAGGATTCTCTTGCCTAATTTAAAACAAACCAATGAAACAGCTCTTCAGTTGGAAGATTAGTGCTTTTGGAAAATAGGGTCAGAGTAGATCTAGCATTTATATCAGGGGTTCTCACCCTTCCTGATGCTGGGACCCCTAAATACCATTCTTCACGTTGGGGTAACTCTCAACCATAAAATCATTTTGTTGCTACTTCATAACTTTATTTTGATACAGTTATGCATCATAATGTAAATATTTGATATTTAGGATATGTGGCCCTCAAAGGAGTGGTTACCCACAGGTGGAGAAACACTGATTTAAACATAGGTATTATTTATTAACAAAGCAAATGTATATGTGTGTTGTAGGTGGGCAAATTGCACGATTGATGATAATTATCTTCTTAAATTATATGTGAAAATTATATTAAAAATGTTGAGAAGTTAAGCATTTTAATTTTTGTAGTCCTTGAACACTAGTACATGTATCTTAATTCATTTGTCACACTTATTCTTTAATGCTGTTTCATTTTGTGTCTGTGCGTGGGTTATGCTTGCACGTATGTGTACACTTGTGCATATGTAGAGGTCAGATGTCAATGACTCCATGTGGCAGCCTCTTAAAACACGGTCTCTCACTGAACCTGGAGCTTGCCATTTCTCAGCTAGGCAGGCTGGCCAGTGATCTCCAGACATCCTAATCTTGCAGTTGTTTGTTGAAATAGGAGCGGCAGGGCTGCGTCCCCGGCACCCGGCCGCCCGCATGTTCACTGAGTCAGGTATGCCCTGCTCTGATGTAGGTGGTGGAGATAGGAACTCTGGTCCCTCCCATGCTTATACAACAAATCAGCTTCCATATAGACATTGCCCCAACACCACTCAATGACTTTTGGCCTTTGCCAATTGTGGTACCAGGATGAAGTATATTTAAATATTTACTCATTTGTACCTGGTATTCAAGCATTCAAGCACTTGCTGTGATCTGAGCCCAGTAGATTTTAATTCTGTAAGGCCAATGAGACTTCATATATAACTTAATAGGGAAGAGAGAGGAGTTGATTTGTTTTCTCATAGACTATTAAAAGTATTCTTCCTGTTGTAATTTCCGTACCCAAAAATATTGACAATTTTGTGCATCTATTTTTCAATAATGGTAAAATTTTCTTTGTGACTAGTGAAAAATAATCAAATATGACAGAGTAAATGAAGATTGTCTTTATGCGATACTAGGACATATGTTTAAAATACTCCAGGGTATTACAGGATATCAGTAATTTGCAGTTGACTATAGTATGATCATTAGGTAGAAGGTCATTTCTTATGGCTTTAGTAGATCTATGGCATATTTGTGTAATTTCTGTAACTGTATTACCTCTTCATAGGTTCAAGATCTACTTTGGAAGGTCAGTGTTGGATTACAATATAGTAGAATTAAGTTTTTATGTATTATCTTTCAGTATTATTACTACCAGAGTTTAAATTCACAGATGTGTCTAATGTTATACTTGAACTTTATTTATTATCAATTCAGATAGTTATTGTTTATATATGTGAGACTAAGTGCTTTTGTATGCTATGCATTACATTTACTTCTGAAGCCCATGGAAAGCAGAGAAGGGCAGTAGATCACTGGTGTGGGAGAATGGTCTATATACTGTAAATTATATTTTACATAAACACTGATTGGCCAGTAGCCAGGCAGGAAGTTTAGGCAGGAGAACCAGACAGGAAATAGAGGTGGGTCAAGGAGAATAGGAGAATTCTGGGAAGGAGGAAGCCCTCTGGTCTAAAGTCCTGGCCCAGCCACAGAAGAAGCAAGATGTGACTGCCTCGCTGAAAAAGGTACTGAGTCATGTGGCTAACACAGATAAGAATAATGGGCTAATATAAGTTATAAGAGTTAAAAGGAAGCCTGAACTAATGGGCCAATCAGTTTATAACTATGTAGGCCTCTGCAATTTCATTGGGACTTAAATACTGTGGGAATCAGGCAGGACAGAAAACCTCAGACAACAGATCCCTTGAAACTGGAGATACATGTGGTTGTGAGCCACTATGTAAGTGTTAATATTGATTCTGGGTATTCTGCAAGAGAAGTAAATGTTCTTAAATCCTGAGGCATCTCTGTAACCACTCCTTATGGTCCAGGCAATGATTTGTAAGTTTCTGATAGTCAAATGCTATAATCATCCTGCAAATATTTTCAAAAGCATTCTTGTTCTACAAGGTTATTCTGAAGATTTATCGGGGATGAAATTTGGACCTACATGCTAGTTAGCTAAAGATATTTGAATCAAAGCTCTAGTACTTTCTAAAGACAACTCTAGTAAATCAAGTTATTAGTATTGGTCTTCAAAGATTTGTTTTGAGAATAAATAGCAAAGGAGGGAGAAGTTAAAAATTGGGTAGCAAACAAATTCCATATTTAGGATTGATTTTTCTTTTGTGTAAAACATATAGATGAAAATGGACATAGAACTTTGAAATGTACCTTACTGAGCTATAAGAAGCTATGTGAGGTGTCTGTAACTGTGACAAAAGACCTGAGTAATGAGCAGACTGATTCAAAAGGAGTGACACTTTTCCACTTAGGGGTTTCAGTCCATGATCTGTTACTTGACTGTATCAGACATAGGTCTATGGTAAGGAAAAAATATTCTGGAGAAAGTGTATGTCGAAGAATAGATGCTTACCAGAGGACAGTCAAGAATGGGGGGGGGGAGAGAGAGAGAGAGAGAGAGAGAGAGAGAGAGAGAGAGAGAGAGAGAATATCCCTTCAGAAGTAGACTCCTCCATCATCAACTCACCTCCTCTAACCAGCCGCTTTGCAATATTCTATTCAGTATGGTCTCCTCATAATCAATGGATTAATCCACTTATAAATAGTGACCCACTGGCAAACAGTGCCACAGGAAAGGAAGCAATCCTTCATTCTTGGAGCTTGTGGAAGAGCTCTTCATATCTAAAACGGAACTGAAATTGACATGTTCGAAGATAGCTCTCATTGATCTCCTAATTTGCAATTATACCTTCCACTAGTTAAAACAATTCTATAAAGCTGCTTAGTATAACATTAAAGAAAATGTGGTGTCTTGGTTTCAATTAACTATAATTAGTTCTCACTTTAATATTTGACAGAGAAAATCTATACAACACACAATATTTCTTAACACTTCATACAATTATAATATAATATATTGCATTTGTATTATAATTATAATTGTTACCAAAGATAAAAATGGTTTCATGGATCAGATTTTGGGTTATAATAGCAGGTATTTATTTATATGTGTCTTCTTTTTCATTTTAATTATTTTGATCTTTTCTTTTTTGCTGGATTATTTCCATAAAACAATATAAGAATTTGCTAATTTTTTTTATTTTTACTGCTTGTTTTTAATTTTTATTGCTTGTTTATCAATTAACACAGTTTATAGCATTCATCTTAGAAAAATAATGTGATGATGGAGGTCATAAATCAGAACTGTAGAAGCTCTCAAATGCCCTTGAAATTATATATCCTACTCACATTTTTATGCATATTTTTCTCCCTTTTCACCCGTATCTTTGATGTCTTTCTTAGTCCATTTAGACACCATGACATAATTTCATACATTGGGCTACTTATGAACAGGAGGTACATATCTCACCATTCTAGAGGCGTGGAAGCTCAAATGCAAGACAACAAAATATTTGCTGCCTGATGAGGGTTTCCTTTACACATCTTCTCATTTCCTTACATGGCATAATGCTTGAGGGATTACGGTATGTCTCCTTTAGAAAGGATATAGTCATGAACATTTGGCCTGCAAAACCTGCCAATACCCTTCTTGATTCTAGCTGTTTTACTCTGAAAAGTACAATTCCCTCCCTCTGTCTTTCTCCTCATTCTTTTTCTTCTGTTTCTCTGTTTATGTGCAAGGATGTGCTTGACAGAGGGGGAGGAAGAGAGAGAAAGAGTGAGAGAATGAGCATGTGTTTTCCATAGAGACTATATCATGTATATATGTACAGAGTGCATCAAAGAACAACTTCTACCCGTGTATGGCAAGGTCGCATCATTATTAATCCCCTGTGTACACTATACTAGCTGGTTCAGAAACTTCATACATCTTCTGTTTCCACCCGATGTTTTCCCTTAGGTAATTGTGAGGTTTACAGATGCCTATTGTTGTGTCTAGTTTTTGCATACATTATGGATAATCTGGACTCACGGTGTCAGGATTATATCTTAAGCACCTCACTTATTGAACCATCTATACAAACTCAGGAAGTAGAATTTCAATTTCCCATATTGGGGAGTAGAATTATAAATTTTGTTGAGGCTTGCAGTTTATATAGTGTCAGAATCCGAATAATTATCTACACTCATAAATTGTTGCAAAAATCTAAATAATCTTGATCCATCTTACTAGTCAATATACTAACTTCATTATCATAAAGACAATGCAATTTGATTTGTATTTTAAGAGCATTCAGGACACTAGTCAGGCATTACTTTCCCTTATCCAAAGAAGGTGAGTTGTGCAGATTCTTAGCAGAAGGCTTAATGTTGTCTCTGGCTGTCTTGTCAGCTCTCTGCAGTGCATAAACCACGTAAGAGTTATTTGTGTTTCTTTAATCTCACATGTTTTTTTTTTTATTTATCCTCTCAGTGGATGTTTCCTGGGATTTCTGTATAAGCTGTTTTTTTTTTTATATTGAAGTCACTTCTTCTGCCATGTCAACAACCAGTCTCACTCCTAGCATTTCTTTAGAGATTCTAGAAGATCTTTAAATATTTGCATCACTAAAGGAGAATTTTTCTGATACATCTTCATGGTGTTAAATTTGGTACATCTCATCCGAAAACCAATGCCTTTCTTCTATAGCATCAAACAAGCAAAATCCCATAAGTAAAACCATAGTTTACTTCTTTCATTGGCAAGTGATTATTATCATTTTCTAGTTGCTTATCGTGACAGCCTCCTTACCTAACATTGTAACAGGCTTTTGAATTTTACCACAAGGCTCATGGTTTATTGGTAAGGTTGTGGCATCTTTCTCCTTTGGCAAATACATGGAGTCTGCCTGAATCTGCCTTCTTTCCTCCTCTATCTCCTCTTGGATTTTCTGTCTTGCTATATTATGCCCTGTCATAGGCCAAAACAACTTCTTTATTAACTAATGCTAAACAACTATATTCACTGAATTATAGGAGGAATCCCACATCATCTCCACTTTCCTGTCTAAACAAAAAGAAAAGTTTTTACCTGTAACATAGTAAAAATACATATAACAAAACAGGTATCAAGCAAGAATTGCAGTTACAATATTTTTTGTGAGTTTAAAGTTTTATTGTTAAATTATCTTTTATCATAACCAAGCAAACTATAACTAAAACTAATTCTCTTGAACTCCATCAAAGACCCTAGAAGGATATAATATTACCTGAGTAAAAAGGAAGTTCAATCAAGCAACTTCAAAAAGGTACAAAATGACAGAAACAACCTTCTCCCTGGGCAATTACCCAAAGTCTCATTTGCAATGTTGGAGCACGCAACTTTGAATAAGGCCTAGAACATATGACAGGTAATTTTCAGAGGTAGGAAAATTTGAAAATCTCTCTTATCCTGTCTTGGCAAGGCAGAGTCAGGTAGATGCCATGTAGCTGCTGAAGGGGAAAGCCAGTGAAACTTTACTGGTAAACCATGAGCCTCATAGCAAAATATAAAATAATAAAAATTGGTTAACTTAAGATGTAAGTGCTATATATAAATATGCCTGAGTCATTGACCAAATAGTGTTGTAATTACTATAATTTTCTGTGAATATTTGGGTCTGGGTGGCAGCGAAAAAAAGTGCAGTCTCTTTACAAATCTCTGTCTACAAAAATATTTATCAATGTCAGAGTTCAGTTCCTGAGAATTCAGCTTGCTATGGGAGCATTGCAGATAGACAAGGAGGCACACCAATTGTTTCCAAGATATCTAATACTATTCAGTAATTGGCTTGGGTTTTTTTTCTATTTCTCTCTAACTCAAGTACTTCTACTAGCGAACACAATGAGTGAATTCCAGCAAAGTTGGGAAATTCCTGTGAAGCAAATCCTGTTTTCCCATTGACTTTCATTATTAAATTGAAAGTCCATTCCCTACTTGTGGAGGGATTCTGCAGTAGTCTATTGCTTAGCAGAAGAGCTCAATGGAAAATTAGATCCCTTTAAACGAGTCAAAGAGGAACTCAGGAGAAAGAGGCATGATAGGAATGGTTAGCATCCTATAAAAGGTGCTGCAGTTAAAGAAAGGATAATGGTGGTTCAGAAGCACTCTCAGGCTTTCAGCTCCAGTGCAGTAAAATGTGAGACTCAATAGAAAAGGAAGCGGGCCTTAGGTTTGAAAGCACAAGTGTTCACACTAGATAAATGATGTCGAGCAATTTGTTGAGTTCTTTGAGTTCCATATTTTTCATGGGAGAAAAGAAATGAGCGTGGAAGCTCACACATTTGGCTTGATAGGACCGAGTGAGGGATATGTGTGCTGTAAAGAACAAGGAGAAAGCAGAAGTGCCCATTCCAAAACACCTGCTATGACGCTAATGTTGCTTTACCTTTATTTCTATCATGTTAATTATCATCATTCAAAGGCTGAAAGGTGGATTGACATTATGCAAAATATATAGGCAGTAAGAAACATGAATTTAACTCTCCTCAGGGAATAACACCCGGATGGATATTTTGTTGTTTGATCACTTTTAAATTAAAGCCGAAGTAATCTTCCACTTTGATTCGTTGCCTTGCTTGATGCTACCCATGTGGTCCCAAAGCCATTTTAATCAGAAGCAATGTGTGAGATAGATAGACACCCAGACACATTCACCTTGTGATTCTGCATTGGCATCACTTAATCTTTTCGACATTGATTCACTCAACAAACAAGTATTGAATGCCTGTGTACATTTGCTCAGTAGAATAAAATCTCGTATGCACCAGCAACATTTCCCTAAATGTGTGGCCCTTGAGAAGAGCTATGTCTCAGCTAAAAATACCCCTCTCCCTGTCTTATCTCAAGTAGAGTCTTTCAACAGAAAATCGGAGGGGAAAGTGATCCATTTGAGATCAAAAGGCCTTGCTGTGCCGCTTCATCCTTTATGGACAGAAAGTGCCGTATCAATCATCCTGCTATACAATCTCATTTGCACGTCCTGATCTATCTTGATTTCAAGACTATCGGGGCGACACATACTTTAAGACACAAGGCAGAAGCAGGTACGAGAGTGATGCTACGCTGTGCTCCATGGAGCTATCATGTAGTTTTACTCAAAACCAATTTTTGAGGCATCAATAGTTGTTCGCTGGAGTAGAGTTTCCCGGTTTGAACACTAAACTGATTTTAAGAATGAATTATACTTTAACAGTAACATAAAATGCACAATCATAGCTCTTGTCATTTGTGATGTGTATAGGCCATTTAGGAATGTGGGGTAAGATGAAAATAATAGGTGAGGTTTCTAATATCTATTACATTGTTTGTGTAAAAATGTTAAAAAAAAGAATGCCCACTTCCATCATCATGGTAGAAAATAGCTTATTTTCCCATCAATATAAGAATTGGCCTTATAATTACAAAAGAATGATTTTATGCATCACATTTTATCCATTCTAAAACATTAACAACAAAAATAGAAGAAAAAAGATGTTTTTCATTATAATATATTACCTTAAAGATATTGTTGAGCAAGATTAAGTTTACATTTTCAACATTTACTTTGGGGCTGCTATTTTTTTTTATATTTACTATCTACTACTCAGAGTGGAATTCACCCTCTATTTTGGCTACACAGCAGAAAAATATTTGATAAATAATGACTGCATTTCCTTTTGGAAAGACAATTACTGGATGATTAGTTCTGACTGTGTTTTAAACTTCTTTTGTGTGCTTTTCACAACTCCTTGACAAAACAAAACAAAAAAAAAAAACCCAGAAACCAACACAAATTAAATCCAATACCAACCCCCCAAAAGCAACCAAAAACAAACTAAAACAAAATAACGTCTGGTGAGACCAAAACAATTTGTATAGTAATAGATCAGAAATTTTCAAAACCAAATTTTCAGAGACAAATCTTAGACAATTCTTACGCATGCCAGAGAAAACCTGTGTCTTCTAGGTAATCCTAAATCCAGTCTTAGTTAGTGTTCCGATTGCTGTGAATAGCTACCATGACCATCATGGTACATCATGATGGCATACAAGCAGACAGGGTGCTGGAGAAGTTGCTGAGTATCTTACATATTGACTTACAGGCAAGAAAAAGAGGTCTAATACATTGGGCATGGATTGAGCATGTATGATACCTCAAAGCCTGCCTCCACAGTTTCAGTTACTCCAACAAGGCCTCACATACTCCAAGAAAACCATACCTCTTAATAGTGTTATCCCCATTGGGATTCATTTTCTTTCAAACCACCATATTTGAATCCCTGGCCCCCAAAGACTCTTGGCAATATTGCAAAGCAAAAATGCATTCAGTCCAACTTCAAAAGTCTCAATAGCCTATCACAGTTTCAACAATGTATAAAAGTTCAAAGTCTCTTCTGAGATTCATGTAGTCTCTTAACTGCAACCCTCAGTAAAATCAAAGTAAAAGAGAAGATCACATTCTTCTATCATTTAAAGAGGTAGGATTAAGGTTAAAGTTAGGGCTTAGGGTTAAAATATAAATTATCATTCCAAAATGTAGGAAAGAGCATTTAGTCAAGAAATACTGGATCAAAGGGAGACCCAAGAGCACTTAGTCAAGAAATACTGGATCAAAGGGAGACCCAAAAACCAACCAGGCAGACTACAAACACTGCATCTCCATGTCTGATGTCAAAATGTTTTGTGGGACAATGGTTTTGTACCCTGTAAAGATTTTCCACTTGTTTTGTTCTACTAAAATGCTAATTGGTCAGTAGCTAGACAGGAAGTATAGTCAGGGCAACCAGGCAGAATATATAGATGGGATGATGAGAACGGAATTATGGGAAGAAGAGAGGCTCAGTTTGCCGTTGTCACCTAGACACAGAGGAAACAAGATGAGAATGCTTCATTGATAAAAGGTATCAAGCCACAAGGCTAACACAGACAAGAATTATGGGCTAATGTAAGTTATAAGAGTTAATAAGAATCCTGAGCTAATAAGCCTACCAGTTTATAATTAAACTGTGTGTTTCTTTGGGACTAAATGGCTCTGGGATCAGGTGGGTCAGAAGCTTCTGTTAACAAAAAATGTTCTTCAGATTGCCTTTCAACTTTGTGGACTGCAACACAATTCTTTATCTTGGACTGGTTCTGCTTTCTGTTAGCAGATCTCCTCAGTAGCTATTCCATAGCTTTGGTGTCCCTGAAATCCTGGGATTTTCAAGGTAATCTAGTCTTCACCATCACAGCTTCACACAATGGACTCCCTAGGTCTCAATCAGGGACAATCTTGACCTGTGGTGAACTCTATGACTTTCCTTAGTTACTGAGAAATATTCCATAACCCCACATATATATGAATTTAATTATACATAATAATATATAAATATTGTAAATATGACTTTATTGGAATGATTTCGAGACTGCAGTCCAATTATTTCTAGCAGCGAATGAAAAGTCCAAGAATCTAATAGGGGCTTATTCCCATGATGGTGCCTCAGCTGATGCTCAATATATGCAGAAATCCCACAGTAGTAGGCTTCAATGTCAGTGAAGGAATAAATGTGCTGACAAGGTGAAGGCAAGTTGGTAAAGAATGAAAGAACCCTTCCTTCTTCCCCTATCCTTATATAGGCATCTAGCAGAAGGTGTGGTCCAAATTATAGGTGTGCCTTCCTGCCTCAAGATCTGGATACGAGGTGTATGTCACCCTGCCTCAAAAATCAAAATCAAAGGAGTGTGTCATCCAACCTCAAGAATCAAATCAAAAACATGTTGTGTTCCTGCCTCAAGATCTGGATCTAAAGTGTGCCCTCCATTTCTGGATTGTATTTGATTCCAGACACAGTCAAGTTGACAATCACATTCCCCCAGTTTATGATGTGATTCTAGACACTATTGAAAAGTGTAAAAGATAAACATTAAGAAGAGACTTATTTGTGAGTTATGATTTTGCTCTTTTTCTGGACTTCAGAGTACAGTAATGTTTTCTGCAGATAATGGGCATCAGAGGACTAGTGAACTATATATATATATATACAT
>NW_026067927.1:7481680-7503112 GCF_014885135.2 Alexandromys fortis | reverse complement strand
GCTCTTCCGATATATATATATATCTTCAGAGTGTGATCACATGCACACTAGGCTTTCACCAATACTGTTGAAATAGGAGCTCCTTCCTCCATCACAATACTCTACCTAGTGTTCTGGTCTGTTTACCTGAGACATTCAGCAGGTTGGAGCTTAGAATGCATTTTCACCTAATAATATTCTCAGATTTCAGCATGGTATTTAATGTATAATTACTGAGTTTATTAGAACATAAGATCAATGGTCTATTTGTGGTATCTTTTGTGGTTTTGCAGTATCAATTACAATCAGACCTATTTTGATTCTAACATGGTGTCTTCTGCTCCAGCTCAGTTTGTAGTTGTTAATTATTTGTTTGATTGATTAATTTTAATATGATTTTTTCATTGTGATAACATTGTCAATGTGGTGTTCCTAATGACTGGACAACCAGGACAAATGCATGGATGGGGAGACTGGACATTCTTAAGTACTTTCCTCCCTTCAGGATGAAAATAAATTTTATGAGATAAATACAGTTGCAAGGCTTTTTTTTTTTTTACTATTCACAAAGCTTGTTGAACTGACCAATAACAGCTCTTTGTGAAAATTAAATGCATTTTAATTAGTTTAACATTTCCTCTTATACCATCACTATAATATTTTAAAATGCTAAATAAAATTTTACATTTTTTCTTTAAAGTTTATTTGAAACACTGATTCTTGAAGATGGGTAAACATAGTAATCAGTTATATGTCATTGGTGAGCCTCTTAGGTCTCAACTGACAATTCCAAACCCATAATCACACAAATGGCTCTGGCTAAACTTAGTAGGGCATAGCAACAAAACAAAAAGTCAGGACCATGGGGAAATGTATACAAAAGAAGTTTTCCAGTAGTGTGGGGAGGGAACTAGGCAGTGGGGCAGAGCAGAATGATTTGAATATATATATATATATATATATTAATTGCAAATTACATTTATTGATACAAAAGAATAATTTGAACCAAACATGTGACATGAGAATGATATCCCTTCTTCATGTGTCAAGTCTGAAAATCAGGACACTACTACACTTAGAGGAAATTTGTGCTATGCCTTCCATCAGATCTGTAATATTAGAAACTTGAATTCTCGTGCATTTTTGTTCTTCACTGATTTATGTGTTCTTAGAGGAGAGAACTGAATAAAGAAGAACAAGCTGGAGGCAGGGACCTGTGTTATTCCTCATCCACGGAATAACCCTGTAAGTCCTGAGGCAAATAGAAGCAACTTTCTCATCATGGTGAATCTGTGAGTGGAAAGAATCAGAACCTATTGAGGATGCTGCGATTGTGAAAATACGTGGGGAACACTCATCACATTTCTTGACACACTTAATGCTATTTTATTCAAACTGTGTTTATGGAGGAAATAATTTGTTGCTTCTCACAAAAAATTCATATTTTCTTATTTCCTCATAGCTGTTATAATACTAATCAAATCACATCCGATTAAAGTCTAATGTACTGCAGCCCAGAAAAATAAATAATAGATTGAAGTTGTTTTGGTAGTGTTTGTGATGCTGTTTTTATGCAGCGTACGTTCTTGGCTGTGGAGGAACAGATAGTCAGTTTTACTGCTATCAAGAAGATATTTAGTAAATTGTTGCTTCAGTCACTCAGAAGTGTTTCACTAAGAGTAAACAGAACAGTTGAGGACTTCATCTGACCTGCCTTAGTAACAACACGACTTAATTCTCCATCCTAACTGAATCACTATTCATTTTTCTTGTCCCCAATAAACCTCTGTGTCTAAGATTCTTTCATGCAAGCCATGACAATAGGCTACTGCCATTTAATTCAATGTGTGTTTTTAAGCAGTCAAACTGTGGAGATTAAAAACCTGCAGATAGGATTGTGTCTTCTTGATAAATTACTTTGTGGAATTGTACTTCAAAATAATCCTGTTTTCTCTAAATAGTCTCTCATCTTTATAATAAGAAGAATGCATATATATTAACAAAAAATTTCTGAAAGAAATTTACTATGTATTGATCATTTAATATATAGCAAAACCTATATCTATTAAACCCAGTTTTCTGCCCTAGTATGTATAGAGATACCTTTCTGAAGGCGGAAAGCAGCAGCTTGAGAAAAATCAACTTGTGAAGTCACTTCAAGTCCCGGCATGCCTATTTCAGAAATACATCTTTTCATTTTCCATAAATCACCTTTTCAAGAGTCCAGCACACATAGGTTTAAAAAAAGCAATGCTTTCTTTAGAATTCTGCAAGGTACCATAAAGGATACGCAATCTTCAATTTATGTGATTTTTCATACATACATATATGTGTGTGTGTGTATACAACTTTTACTTACCAGAAATAGAAAATCAACTTACAGTATTGTTCACATATTATTTTGGGCAATTTGTTGAGATACGTTAGACCTTAAGCAAATTCAGTCACCATGGAGAATTCTGTGACTGTCATCTCCAAAATCATATGTATTTGGACATGAGTGTATTTCATATTTTCTATGTGCCTCTGTTTGCATACACTCATGACCCATGACGATGGGTGGCACACTGGGGAGGGGTAGATATGCTTTATAGAAGCTTCTCAGTAGGAATGTATGCTCAAATTGGTCAGATGCCTTTGACGGGCAGCTTTGTAGAAGCTGCTTCAATCTATTCCACCTACCATCTATTAAGACGATCGGGTATCACAAAGCCTCCTTTCAGACCCCATTCCTTTTCACATTTTACGGCCTCTCATTTTACACCCTTTCAAAGGATTCCAAAGGAAAAAAATGGATTGAATAATAAAACAAAACACATTTAAAAAAGAAAAAAAGCATGCCCTAAAAAGCTGAGAGAATGCCTGGCTCTGTGTACACAGCTTCCTCCTGCACCTTCTTCCAGCAGCATATTTCTCTCGATTCCCTCCAGCTGGTGCTTTCTAATTTCTCCTCAGTGTCTTGGAATAGCTGTTTTCCTTGAAGCTAATCTCTCTCGGGCTCTGCAGATGCCTCTCTGGGTCTGGATTCCCGAAGGAAGGTGTTTGTCCTCCTCTACCACATGTATTTTGCTGGTTTTCCTTGGCAAGTTATTAACTCTTAAACAAACTCGGACTTGTCTGCTAACCTTTCCGTCAGGAAGCTCCCACAGATCCACGTGGCTTCTGCGTTAGGGTAACCTTTGCCGGGAGGTGGGGTGTGAGAAACCTGGCATATTGGGGTGGATAAAATAGAATCCCTTTCTTTTATCATCCTTCTAGCACAAAATGAGTTTGGCTCTTTGGCAGGTCTTATAACTTGCAGACTGTGCACCTACCTACCTTTGAGCAGCGACAGCCGTCCCTTATAGAGCATGCAACACTGCAATTATCCACTTTGGTGACAATTCTAAAAACAACAACTGGGCTCGTTTCTTATCTGTCCCTGCTTTAGTCCTCAGATTAATTCTGTCTGAGGGGTACGAAGTAAGCAACTCTAAACAAATTAAAAGAGTTTAAACAAATTTCTAAATAATTTTAAGTGCTTAGAAATGACAAATTGTAAAGTTTTGTGAATAAAACCTTAATTACAGCTTGCTTAAAGACTCCACACTCAAACATCTTTCCAGCTTCAAAGCCCCAACTGTAAGCAAAAATCTGTTTCTGACTGCAGGCTGATGCCCACGTCTCTGTTGTATTGTCTGTGATGACGTGGTTTTGTCTGATCTGTAGTTTTAAATTTAGAGCATATGTATTTATTCATTCTGTGCCATTTTTAGGAATTCAAAGGCATGTCTTCATATTGTTCTATTGCTGTGGAAAGACACCATGCCCAAGGCAACTCTTCCAAAGAAAAGCACTTAATTGGGGATTTACCTACAGTTTTAGAGGATTACCCTGATCACCATGGTTGGAGGCAGACAGGCATGGAGCTGACAGAGTAGCAGGGAGTGCTACATCCTGATCCACAAGTTGCAGGCAGAGAATGACAGATACGGACTGGGACTGGCCAGTGTGGGCTTTTGAAACCTCAAAGCCAATCCTCAGAGATACACCTCCTCCAACAGGCCACACCTCCTAATTCTTCCCAAAACGTTCCACAGTCTTTGGGACCAAACATTCAAACAAATGAGCCTATCAAGGTCATTTTCATTCAAACCACCACTTGGAGTTAGTATGTTTGCATATGTATGATTTATGTATACAAGTACAAACATGCATACAAAGTGACACAGAATATGACATCCAGGTAGTGATAGACCACTCCCAACAGTGGCTCTCTAAAATTATAATGGAGTTTAAAAGCTTTCTGTTGGGTGGGGAACTTATGTCCATTCTTATGAAATACAGTAATGCATCTGTTACGTGTTTGTAGTGATGCTGGAGTAAAGCAACCTGTTCTATATTGTCACAACTAAGTGTGGTTTATAGAATTGATTAGAGCACATGATCGTTGCTAATAAATATTGACAAAGTTACTGCTTTGAGATTCATGTAATCATGATTTAGGGATGTGCTCTTTTTATTCTTTTTGTAGTACCAGCCTACGGAAAACACAGCAAGAACAGCATGCATGTTTCACAGAGTGAAGGCTGATACACCAAGTGTTTACTGTGATTTGTGATTGTAAGAGAGGTCATTTCAAATGCTGATTTCTAGACATGACAAGATTATTTCCTGCATCAATTCACAGGAACTGTGGTTATGTGCACAAGGCATGCACAAGATCAAGCTAGGCAAAATTGCACCATGTGTGTGAGAGGGACTCCACCATTATCACAAAAGATATTGGCATCTGTTGGCTGCTGAGGGAGGCAGGATCTTTATACTTACAGGGAAGTAGCTGCTGGAAGTTTCCTCATGCTTCAGGAGATAATGCCACATCTATATGCTTATGGTTAGAAATGCCTGGACTTAGGAGCTGATTAATAACAAAAATAATAAAAAGAAGACATGAAGATGGGAAAGAGATGGAACGGGGATGTTAGGAGGAAGTGGAGACTGCTCAGGAGTGATGTACAGTTATGATCAGTATACATTGTATAGATATATGGAGCTTCCAAAGAATTAAAAAAATTATAATTAAAAAAGTAATTTCAAATGAGTGAGCCCCCTAGGATTGTATAATCATACTCTACCATGTTTCCATGACAAAAATCACCTAACATTGTCTTTCTCAGGTAATATCATCATTGTTATAGAATATAAATGCTAAGTGACTGTGAAAAACACATACATTCTTTTTATATTTATATGACTATATGTAAGCATTTTTATTTTTCTTCTTAATTAACATATTTCCATTTTCACAGATAACTTTAAATTTGAAAAGCACCCACCATTTTTATTTTTTTTTTTACTTTTAGAAATGGGCAAGCCATAACTATTCCTAGTACACTGTTCCAAGTTCATTTTTAGATATTGATATTAAGTCTTTTAAAACATAATGATTTCATACATTTATCTTATTTCATACTTAAACCAAGTTAATTATTTAGCTGCCAATGCTATTTGTGTTCTTAAAATAAAAATAAATGAAGGCCCTAATAATTTAGATGAAGCAATAATGCTAAAATAAAACAACATCAAAAGCATTATACTCTGTATCTGCCTTGAAGTGCTGCCTCCCCGAAGGGTTGAGAATGAGGCAACTGAGAGCCATTTGAGAAATTATTTTGTGTTAAAAATAGCTTAGATTTAAAGTCTGCAAGATTTACAGATTGTCTTCTAATCAACATTCAAACATTGTACTTGGGCAACTCTCCGTTCCATTAACTCATTCCCCGACATCCCATGTGTCTCAGCACTCCTTGCACGAGTAATTGGGCACTCGTGCTAGAATCCGAGGTAACACATGCTTCGTACCTATGGTTGAATTATTTCAGCCTCACAGTTCCCATTTGAGGCAATGAGCAGTGTTCTTCGAGCCTGGCTTGTTCTCATTTGAAGGAGCGAAGCTTAGTGACTGGCTCAGACAAAACTCATAGGTGGTGCAGTTCAAAAGGAAACCCACATCTGTCTGGGCTCAGTGTGCATGTCCCTCCTTTACATCCTGCTTCATGTAAAGCTACATGTTCAGTTTTCTTCTCTATGCTTCAGTGAGTTCATTCCCTGCTTTGATGAACACTGTCCTCAATTATTGTTCTCACAGTCTTTCTCCAGATTACACAAATTTCACAATTTTCAGAATCTCACATATGAAACTTGTCTATCCGTCATCTTCAGTACCTCACTATGCTTTCTCAAAGTGTATGTAAATCCATCCATCAGTCATGCTATACAATTTATACTCTATTTGCTGTTCTTTAATTCTATTAGATTTAGGAGATCTTCTAAAAATGCTTTGTCCCATTCTATATTTTGAAAGCCAACAGAATATATGGAAAATGGAATATGCATGCACATTATACAATGTTTCCTGAATGCCTCATATGTCTTAGCAAACCCAATTCTCAAGCAGATGTAGTAAGTTTTTAATATTCTTCTGAGCACCCCAGTTTTGACTCAGCGGAGATTGATCACTAGATCAAATCTCTGCATCGTTTTGGCAGGAAATTGATCTGCGAACACTTATCCAGAATCCCAAACTAATCTGAAGAAGGACAAGAAAATATTCCCTGAACTGAACTTTTTCTTCCATGATTATGGAGGAAGTAACTGCATAAAAATCCCTTTCATTACCACCATTTGCTTCCACTGGTTTGTTCATGGCTTCAACAGTCGATTGTAAATAGACTCAGCAAGAGCTCAGGGACTAGAAGTTGCCAACCATAGGAAGATAGAAGTAATGCACATCACTTTTGCAGACAGCAAGGCAAATTTAGTAGAGGAACTAAGGAATTGGACATATTTAGTGAGTTGTAAGCTGTGTGTAGAGTAATATAAAATAAAGGTGGCATGTAGGTCTCTCTGTCTTTAAGGGAACAGGTCTCTCTGGAACTTTTGGGTTAAGCGATGTACTTAGGTCATTTTGCAGGTGTGTTAAGTACTAAATGGTTTTCAACTGGTTCTCTAAAACCATCTCATAAAGATAATAGAATCATTTCAGAGGACAGATAAGGAGACTTATATTTAGGTGATGACTTAGGTGCTTTATGGTTTATTTTGTTGTTCTGAGAATGAGGAAATAGTACGGAATATGGAAAATCCCAATGTTCAGGAATACTTTCAGAGGACAAGACAGCCCATTTGATTTGGTAGTTTTTAGAATTAGAGATCATTAGAGTTTCTGAGTCTTTGCTTTGCATATGAGATTACCATTTATGTAGATAAAGAGAAGGCTGTATCTGTGGAAAGATTAAAAAGTCAGAGCTCACATAAATAATGACCTGAACAATTCTTTAAACTAGGCTTTGGAGTCTCATCATTTTGGCTTCCATGGCACATCTTATATGCCAATAAAGTTTCACAATACAGAAGAAAAAAAAAGTCACAGCTCAGCTTTCAACACATTAACACTTTATTTCTTTTTAATATTTATGTGGGATCATCAGGAACAATATTATAAATATAAATTTGGAGTTTTAGAGGTAAATCATGCATTCAAAACACATTTTTGAATCATAGAGACTGAGACAGGAGAGACTCTACAGTAAAGCTTTCTATTGCTGTGATAGAAAAGCATGGGCAAAATCAACTTGGGGAAAAAAAAAAAGGTTTCCATATCACAGTTCACCATCCAAGGAATTCATGACAGGAACTCAAACAAGAAAGGAATCAGGAAGCTGATACAGAAGCAAAGTCCTGGAGGAATACTGCTTACTGACTTGCTCCCTATGGCTTACTCAGCTTCCTTTGTATGTACACCAGAGCCACCTGCCCAGGTAGGGTGCCACCCACAAGAGCTGGGACTTTGTTTGACAATCACTAATTTAGAAATGCTCCACAGACTTAACTACAGGCCATTCTTATGGAGACATTTCTCAACTGAGGTCCCCTTACCTAGTGACTTTAACTTTTTATGTCATAAATTTTTTAGACCAATAGACTAAGATTCCTTTAAGCTATGGTTCTCAACCTTCCTAATGCTGAAACTCTTTTGTATAATTTCTTATGTTGTGATGATGCACAGCAGTAAAATTATTGTCTTTGCTACTTTCTAACTGTAATTTTGCCAGTTATGAGTAGTAACATAAATTTATATTTATATTATAAATATAAATATATTTAATATCATATAAAGTTATATTTATATTATAAATATAAATATATTTATGATCATATAAATTTATATTTGATATAAATATAAATAACTGCATTTTGAAATGGTCCCAAATGTTGAGAGCTGTTTCCTTAAAGACAGTGTGTAAAAAGGAAAATTGAGGAAAGCATTGGACAGGAGTAAAACCCTTTGACTTCTGCAATGTGATGAGTATAGCAGACAATGATCATGTTAAACAGAAGAATGAGGGGATATAAAACTTTGAAGAGAATTAAATAATCCTTTCAATGACTCTTTATTTCACAGCTTGCACTATAGTGGATTGTATCATTTTTGGTCAAATCATGAGTAATTTAAAAATACTGTGAAAAAAAAATCTCAACTTCCCCAAATAAAGTCAAAGAGCTACCAGTCACATTTCTAGGATATCTTTCTGAAAATCTCACCACATACCTGAAATCATTGTTTTTTTATTATTATTTAAGACCTTTATTAGAAATAAAGTAAGGCCCAAAGATAGCTTCAGTTTGTTTGATCAGTTTTTCCTATGAGCTATGATATAGCTATCAACAATAGTTTCACATCATGAAGTTAGTGTGTATGCTTGTAGCAATTTTCAAATTGATTGATGTTCAAGTTTTTTAAAAATGCAAAAATATTCCTACATTTACCACAGATACCCATATTTTTGTTGTACCATCATGGTATGACTGTTAATAGGTTTTTATTGCACATTATACATGTGTTTCTTTTGTTATGAGGATGGGATGCTCCTTAAAACTTGATTTGCAATTTTTAAAACATGGACAAAGAGAGAGAAGAAGGAATTTTCTGGATATTATACTTTTCACTCCCCAACATACAGACAACTCACTTGAAAGCTGCTTTAGAATTAAGCGTGGTTATATCAAGGACACTGCAATGATCCCAACTTCTTGAAACTTTCTCTTAACTACAAAAGTCCAGGTTCTCAGCAAGGCTGTAAACTCTGACCTATCTGAGCAATGAACAGACATATACAGAAGCCAATTTGTGTCAGTAATAAGTCCTTAAATATGAAAATATGTATTATGTGGCAATATTTTCCAAGGAATCCTGTAGGGTTTATTCTTGTGGTGATGCATGTTCATTGACATATTGCATTTGATCTGGCAATATGTAAAAGGAGATGTAAGGTAAATTGATTGTCTTTATTATTTTCAATGTTTGCCAAAATCTAAGAACTGTATTTCAAAGACTGACACTTATTTTCTCTTCCATATTCATTAAGTATGATGTAATACAATAGACAAATCAAAGGTGGGGCATGCTAAGAAGGGATATAATAACTTTGTTTGGGCTTGGTAGATAAATGTGGGATACATGTAACATTTTATGAGCTAGGTAGTCTTAATTTTGATACTAGTCCCATCTCATTAAGTCTATGGGTTCTAGAACATGTTTCTTACACTCTACTCTGGGTGCCTATACTTTTCATCTGTGCAATATGACAAGCAATGCCATTTCTCTGAAATGGAAGATATTTAGTTAGTGACAGCTATTCACAAGACTGTTCTGCATCTTTCTACAAATTGCTAAGCCTTTAGCCTTTTCTGAAACTTAATGTGTAGCAAGAGAGGCAGATCTATTTGCATAGCCGTCAGTTTTACATTCTAGTAGGGCTTGGTATTTAGCTTTTGGTATCATAGTCAATTACAAATGATTTATTAGCTACTAAGGAGGTGCAGTATAAATAATAAACTTGAAGGTTATAGATAAATTATGTTTTTAATTGGAATGCTAATAAATTAAAATGTCATGTTATGAAATAAGTAGCTGGATTCCCCAAACATCAGAGTAAATAGTTCCTGATGAAATTCGCCCCATGATGGCATCAATAAACTTTAGCTGCAAAACAAAGCCCTCAGAAGGGGAAATCACAACATTCCCCATCTTCAGATCTAATTTATTTTCAATTAAAAATTATGTCTACTGGTATAATACTTGATAAGTATAGAAGTTCTAGACATATTTTTCATTAGGTTATAATAATTTTTTTCTCTCCCACTTTTTAAAAAAAATTACTTGAAGTTGAGAATACCCATTTTCTTCAAATATTCTCAATTCCCTCACCAAAAATGTGCTATGTAATTTTAATTAGAAATTTCCTTTAAGCACTGGGATAAGCACTGAGATTGTAAAACTAGCTGCCCAAACAAGATGAGCCAGTTTTGAATCCCTATGACCCAAGAATAAAGCCAGGAGCAGCAACAAGTATCTAACTCCAACATTAGGACAAGGAGGAGTAGATATAGGTGGATCCCTGTAGTTCATTGACCAGCCAGTGTAGCCTAATTAGTGAGCTCTACGTTCAATGAGAGATCCTGGTTCAAAAAATAAGGAAGCGAATGATGGAGGAAGACACATAACGTTGACCACTGACCTCCACAGTCACATGCATCTAACACATAGGTCTGCACATACTTATTTAGTCATATATCCACATGCAGAAATTTGCTTTACTAATGAATTGAAGTACCTTTTCAGAGCTTCATCTCTCTGTATTGGGTCCTAGTACCTGTACTGACATATAGTTCTAAAGATGTCTAATACATTCAGTGTTTGACAGATGACATCACATTTAGGAGCTGAGAGAAGTGGCCACCAAGGAGCAAGTAGGGAGATCCTAATCGGATAAGTGGACTGAGTTAAAAGAGAGATTTGACAATTGTGGAAGTTTACATAGCAAATAAAACTGGAAGTGAGATCCTGTCAGTATAAATACCTGTGCTTAAATTTGCTTTGGGCCTTGCCTTTTTCACTCCATGCGTTTGTTTTACTTCATATGATGTATAGGGGGAAGGGAGATGAGGTAGAAAAGTGCACCTGTAGTTTGTGTGGTGGGAGGGGGGAGGGTGTAGGCATGTGTGTGTAGTAAGGGATAATCACCAGAGAAGGACATTTGGTATTCTGCTCTATATCTCATTTTGTTATTGGCCCTATTCTTTCCAGATAAGATCCGTCACCGAGTCTGGCTAGGATGGAGACCAGCCAACCTCAGTGACCTTTCTGTGAGCCACCCGTAGAGCTGCGTTACAGAGACACATTATCACACCAAGCCGAATGAAAAGTTAGGTCACCTTGCTAATCCAGGAGGTGCTTCTTACCCTAGTAAGAAGACCCCAACCCACAATATCTTGCAGTTTGAGATGACTTCTCGTATGAAGGATCTATTCCTATAATTAACATTCTTTATCTCATCAGAAGAACAGAAAGCAGGAATACAACTCTACTAAGGCAGGAGAGTGAGTCCTCATTTATATATAACTACGATGAGGAATGATAGTTCCCTTCTCAGAATGAACTGCTTTCGTTCTGAAACTACTAGTAAGATCGTAGAAGTCATGTGCACTATAAAAGGGGTGTCATTTGAGATGGCTGAGTAATTAATTCACTTCTCATCAGCTTGTCCAAAACCACTGATGGATCACTTATAGCTGGGTATCATTAAGTACCTGTAATGTAGACACTCAATGAAATCATTTTATACCGGATTTAGAGAATTAAAAAAAAATGCATTGCTGTTTCTTGATGACTCAACGTGAGATGCTGCCGTTTTCTGGGACATCAATGAGATACTGGATTGTACCATTTGTCTCTTTTAAAGCAATTTAGTTCCATTAAATTTAATAATATTTAGTACTCTTAGGATATCATCTTCTTTCAAATGGAAACATTAACTGCTGTAATTAATCTTCCCAGCACTTCCCCAGGCTAAACATAGAAATAGAGAGAGAGACAGCAATTAGGAACAGGTGTGCCCTGGATAAAACAGGAAACACAACTGAATGTTTAGCCTCCGACTAAGGACTCCAGGGTTCACCTTCTGCTCATAGAAGTTTTTCCTTTAGGGAAGTGAGCATTTCAATTCACAGACATAAAAGATCACAATGAAGTTTGATCAGTTTGGAGGATGTGTGCAGGTCTCTTTATAGATATTCATAATAAGATCTACAGTTTAAGCGAAGTCTGTAAATAAATGAACTTCTTAGCAAATTTTCATATTAAATATTATTATGTATGTAAATCTGAGAAAGGTGGGGATGTATGTAGGGATATACATATATACTTGCATACACATAGTTATGTAAAAACAATGGGAAAAGAGCTCTTGAATTTGAAAGAGAACAGGAGTGCGTATGGGAGAGTTAGAACAGAGGAGAGGGAAAGAGCACGATCCAAAGAAAGTTTTAAAAGGGAGTAGGGGTTAAAAGAGCAGATAGGAAATCACAAGACTGATTCTGGGGTCTCCAGTTTTGCAATTACAGGACATGCACATTAAACTGCTATCTGCCTCCCCTTCTCCACTCCCCCCGCACCGCCTTCCCTTCCTCTGGCCCTGTAATCATCATCTATGGTGATTCACACCCCCCCCCAGTGAAAGGTAATGTTAGTTTTCTCCCTACGGTGGCACAAAGAATGCTTTTGTTAAACAGCATGTGTATGCCTTCTGTCTCCAAATCTTTGATAAGTATAGGTCTGTAACAATATTTTAGAGGTTTATATGGATAAGAACACTAGTTACAAATTCAGTTTTCGGAGAATGGACTCACTGACTACATCTTCAAAAAAGTCACCCCACAGAAGGACATCAGACAGTGCTGTTGTTTTTATGCTAACACACATTCATGTCTGCAGTGAGAGTTAAGCATTATCTCTATCTGGTTCTCACTGCAGCCTAGTGACTTGGGCTATAAAGAAGCCTTGTTCAGGCATTTTTAATTCAGAAGTCCACCAAAGAAAGGTCATTTTCTTTGCATTCAAATTCTAGAACCACTTCAGTATAAGATAATACAACGAAGTTAGTTTTACTTAGCAGATAAAAAGAACTTCAGAAATTAGACAATCCTGAAGTTTTTAAAAAGTTTTCTCAAATTATTTTTTAATTCACTATTTATTTATAGCTGGGTAATAAAAAATATTCAGAAAGTAAAAAACCCTGGAGACATCATTCAGTTTTGTTTCTGACTAATAAACCATATTATCTGCAACTCCCTGCCTCGCCACCCCCCCCCCCCATTGACATGTGTCACTTGTCAAGATAAAAGCCTTCTCCATCTCTGGTCTTTTCTTCTTTAAGTATCTGCAAAGCAATGGTCCGTTCATATTTGACACGTGAGATACCTTTTACCACTTCAAGTGACATCTCTTAAGCCATATGCATTCTCTCCCATCAGTATGGTGAGTTTAGTTGTTTCCATATTTTAGCAAGTCAGTGATGTTTGGACAGTCTTTATTCACTGACCCTTGCTATGAGCATTAAAAGTGACAGTACCAGCCTACAGTATAACTGCTTAGCCGTGTTAACTATTCAATAAATGTTGGCCTTTGCATTGTTTCTGTTGTTTACAGATATTCACAAATGTTTCCACTCTATGGTTTTGGAAAATATGTCTTAGTTTATTCAATACTAGGATCTCAAATTATGGTAATTATCCCATTCTACAGATAAAGAAACTGTGTTATGAATCTGTAATGTGGCATTGTAGTAATGGATATAGTGAGATTCTCATCTTAGCAAGCCTGATTAAGAAGCTTTATCACACTTCCTGCCTTACTCTTTTAAGGTCTAGTTCTCAAGTATACAGACTGAATCCAATCACAGACAGCACTTCCTCCAAAATCCAAAGACCAACTTTCTACACTGTGTGTATAACTATTGTAAATGTACCAATGGTGGCAGAAAAGTGGCTCACTTTTAATGCCTGTCTTGAAAAGTTCATGGTCCAGTTGAGCACCACACACATTTAATTTATTTAGGTGTCTTTAGCACATAGCAAATTGTCCGATGAATACTAAATGCTCAAAATATGCTGATAATTGAAAATGGAGGAAAAATGAATTGTGAATGCCTACGATACAAACCCAGAAAATTAAATCTGTCCTAGAAATAGGTTTCTTCCTTTCCTATCATATAAAGAAAGATATGCAACCATGTGTTTCCGGTTGATGATGAGGGAGAATAGGAAACTCAAATAAATATTTACATCCTAATACTGCATTAAGAAGTCCTGGAAGGCTAGATATGTAATCGTAGTTACATGGTCCAACTATACATCATTTCCAAATTCCTCCACTTAGGATTTGCTTACATAAAACTGATTTGGGTCTAAATGGAAATTTAATGGGAATATATTTGTTAATTCATTTCACATAAAATAATATGATGGCTTTATTTTTCTAGTTATACATCATACGAAAACATCTTAAAGCCTACTGATGCATTCCAAATAGGATCACTATATCCGGCTTCTGCTTTAATCATGCAAAATTTAAAGCAGAGGGTCTGAAAATGCTTGACTTTTGACTCTTCCAACATTCTCTTGCAGAATATTGGAGCTTTCTCATGAATAATACCTTGTAATGCCTAAACTATGTGAAATATCTACTCTTTTCTCATACAAAGTAGCATTCGCTGTACCGCTGGAAAGGCAAACATACAACAACAACAAAATGGAGATGTCCACAAAATTCAGTTCACATTAGTGCCTCTTTTCTCACAGTATTTCTGGCCAGCAATCCTCTCTGCAGTCTCTTTTCCATTTTCTTTTGGCTCTGCAAGGAATCTAACTTAGAGTTCTGTCCTGCAGTTGTGCCTGTTTCACGGGAAGCCGAACTTCACACTTTTACCACTGAGACTCTTTTGGTGACAATCAGACCTAAATTTGCTGGCAATTTTAGAGTCCTTGGCCATCAGATAATTCTATAAGCCTGCGTTGAATGGCAACAGTATCCTAAACCTTTCACTCAGTGCTGAGGATCTAGACACTTTGGAGCGAAAGTCAGAGGTTGAAATTTAATTTTTGACAGTGTCAGGATCTTGGAATATATTTAGAGAATGACTTTAGTTTCCCTTGATGAAACTATTAATATGTATAGGAAACTTTTCAATGTTTCCTAATTTGACTTTATATTTTCCAATCAGAAAGTTGTAATGAGATAACTAAGTAATTTAAAGTGAAATAAACAGAGTAGGTAACAAATAAAGGGAGAGCAACCTACAATTCATGCTTGAAAGCACATGTAATATCATAATTTCATTCCCCAATTATAACACAAAGCCTTTGTTTTCCTATCCCTCAATTTGCCTAAATAATATAAAATTGTCACTTACTCGGGGAATATTGGCAGTGTTTTTCAGTGAGTGTTTCACTTGAAGACAGTCTTGATGGGTGAGTGTCAACTTGTTTAGAGTACTAAATGTTTATTGTGCTTCTCCTATAAGCCTTCCAAGCCATGACCTGCTCTCCTCTATGGACAGACAGGTCTTGGAATTTTAAAGTACTGAGTGGCCTCTATGGCTTCCCTCAGACATCACACAATGCTTCTAAAAGGGAATGGATAGAACAATTTCATTCATTCAGAGGTTACCTTGTTGGTTTGTTCAATTTGCCAAGATGAGGAAATAAATATATAAACATAGCTGTGATTCACTCTGATGTAGAAGGACATCCATTCTGATGGAAAGAAATATGACCACAATAATTACAGTAGTTAAGGTGATAATTTTCCTTATTCGGAGAAAGGAAAATCTTTAGGTCATTCTAAAACAAGATATAAGAACAACTAGACACTACCCACATGCCCTTATCTTAAAAAAAAAAAAAAAAAAAAACTCTTATTTAATTTGTTAACTTTATTATGTTAATTTCACTGTTAGCAGATACCAGTTTGGGGGTTTTCTGAATTGAATTTTGAAACATGGAGTAGGAATTCTACTAAAAGTGGAAGAGAAAAATTGCACAAATATCAGTTTTGCAAAACTATAGATGGCTCAGCAGTTTATTCCTATTGTCAAGAATACCATTTTACAAATGGCTAACTGGTTGAATTGGGCAGCATATATACGGTCTGATAGGAAACTAAATAGGGTGTTTTTAAACTTTGTCTTTTATAATAGTGTGATTATAGTTTAGAGTTCTAGAATTTACTTAATCTTTCATATACTGTATGTACTGTTTATGTAGTAGTTAGTGCATTATTTGACTTTTAATTTATGATGAATTGATGCATGTTAAAATGAACAAAAAAACATGCTATAGATAAACCTTTGTAAAGGTATTTCTGTTTGTGAAACATGAAGTAAATCATATGAGATCTTAAGGTAAAAAACTTTCCTGAAATGTCTCCACTTCTGTCACATTCAAAAGTCGTGAAAAATAAACAGACAGATAAGCAAATAAACAAACAACACTGCCAGCAACAAAAACGAGGCACACAGAATCAATTGACATATTCCCCAATACTTCATACTGCAAAATTCTACCATTTTGCTGTTATAGCGTATTTCAGTTTATCTTTTATTTCAGTGTGTATCTTTAAACATTTATTCAACTTTTGGAAATGCTTTGCCAGAGTTCAAGATCACACTCTTTTAATAAATTCTCCACACTAGCCTGAGTGATGCTTCAAAAACACTTATGAGGGCATGGTGCTCTGCTGATCTCAATCTGTTATTAGTTTCTCTAAATCCCCCGAGGCAACAAATGCCCAGTGTCCTTAATACATCTCTAAAAAGCCCCAAAGCAGACAGACCTTTATATCCCTCCTCACTTCTCACCACTTTCTTCATCATCCTCTGTAGGTGCATCACTCTGAACCTATTTTATTGGACTTATTTCTTGCTTCTCCTAGTTTACTATACCATGTAGTTGATGGAGATATAAAAGCGCTCCGAACTTAATATACGCTTGAATTTGGCTACACAGCACCTCTTAGACATCCTCTTTGTGCATTTAAAATAGAAGACAAAAGCCCCTCTATAACTATCATTGCATGCCTTTAACACCAGTTGTCCTTCATTTTTACCCTTTGCAGAAAGGAATTCCTGCCTTGGTTCTGCTGTGTAACAAAGGGATCACTATTATCTAAGGTAAATAGGTTGCATATGTGTCCTATTAAAAGCAAGTTACTTACAATTTGTTCTTGACCATGAATAGATTGTAATAGTGTCCTTCTCCAGTTCTAACATTAAGTCTTATTTAAATTTGGTCCATAGGTCTATCTAAATATTGAAGATGCTAGCCTCAACACTACCTGAGAGCTGCTTAGAAATCCAGAAAGTCAGCTCCACCTTGCATCTACTGAAGCAAATGTGTGTGTTTGCAAGATTCTAAGGAAATGTTTACATGTTGAAGTTTGGAAGGGCTAGACTCAGGATTGGGATTTTTTTTTCCCTAAAGGAGCTTACACTGTTTAGTTACTGAGTGTTCTTTTGTGGAATTTGAATCATGCTAACAGGGACTCTAAAATCCATATCATTCAGAGTATAAAGCATTCTGACGTAATCATCAATATGGTCTAACATTTAGAATTATAGAAATCACAATGAGAAATGAGTAATGGAATCCAAGAAACAAGTCTGAATACATTTCCAATCACATTTATGCTACTTCCATAACCTGATATCTCTTGGTCACTGCATAACAGTGCATATCATATATATCATCATACATATCAATTCACATGCCCCCAGATTAAAACTGCACTCCTATTTGGCACACATTTATTTGGTGTGGCAAATCTGAATACCCTAAATATATTTTAGAGCACAAAAATCCGGACCTATGAATTACATTTTTCCATTTATTTATTTTGTTTGTGTCCACCTGTGCACTGTGTACGTGTGGGTATGTTTTGGTGCAGGTGTGGAGGTCACCGGACAGCTTACAGAGTTTGTTTCTTTCCTTCTGCCATGTGGATTCTGGGGATTGAACATAGCTTGTCAGATTTGGTAGCAAGCACAAAGTGAGGTACCTTGGCAGCCTCACAATTTTGTTTTAATTTTTTTGAGCATTATTTTGAGCAAATCTCATAGTAATATTTTCTAAACTGATAATACATTTTACCATTGAGCTGTTTGGCATTCTTACCTTATTTTTATGACACTTCACTTCTCTTATGGCGACTGAATAAGACATCTGCTTGAGGAATATGGAAATACACATGACTATCTCTTTCACAGAAGTTCCTGCAGCACACTGTGAAAAGGACTTGTTTGTGGGAAGCTTATAGTATAAAGGCTGGGAACTTGTTTGTTTAACATTTATAACTATGACAGCCAACAAAAACCTCTTGGAGGATTTTGATTGAACCAAATGGCTTTGCATCCAAACCCCTAGCAAAGGAAACTGCTCGTCCTATGTCGGCAAAAAGTGTCTGAGTGGCGCGAGGAGAGCCCAGCTCAGCACATATTCCACTCACCAGTGTATCCTGAAACTGAGTGATGGAGAATAGCTGTTCTTCACACATACCCTCATTAGCCCACTGCTTCTTTTTAAGAGAGATATTATAAAGGCATATTTATGTCTCACAGTTTAAACATGTAGAATCATACCCATGGAAAATCCTAAAGGACATGCTCTTGTCTTTAATGGGACTATTAGGTATCTTGTTTATTTTTATGGCTCATACCTACAGTTCCACAACACCAAGTGGATGCAACTAATACTCTTTTAAAAGTTTACAAATTTTTTGAGCTACTTAGGCTATGTAATGATGAAGAATAAAATCAGGAATTTATCCATGGTGATATTTAGTCTCTCTAGTTTGTTACAGTCCAATACTAAGAGACTACACCCCTCCTTAGATTTTTGTTTGTTGGTTTGTTTTTAACAGAACAACATCTTGGTAAAACTTCTTCATATGGTCCATGAAGAAAAGCATGATACAATGCAAGCATTTAAATTAACTGCAATGGTAGCTTTGGATATTATTTTACAGAATTGGATAAAACCAACAAACAGACAACCAAGTAAGCAAACATAAAAGAAACAAACAAAATAACTGCTTTACTTTTATGGAATAAAATGTCTTGACACACATTCTTAGCCAAAAGCAAGTGTCTCCCAGGGTTTGTGAATGATGAGTTCAGGATTTCAAAGGTCAAGGCAGTGTTATAAACTTATAGTCTTTTTGGCATAAAAGAAATGTTAGTTTCAACCATTTTTCAAGGGTATATTGAGAAATAGGTCATCTCATGTAGTGTAAGCAAAGGTCAGTGGTTTAGTGTGTAACAGCAACTCATCCTAACCTCTTTTTATGAGATGCTATTCAGGTTGAATTACATGTAAAAATTTAGATTTTTGAGTAATAAAAATCATACCTATCATTTGAAAATAGAAGTCTACATGTTTGTATCTGCCTACCTGTGTTTATACATAACTTTAGCTACAAAAATCTCTGGGTAGTCACTCAGCAATGGGATAGCAGGTTTGGTATTCACATTGCTTTTTACTTCTTTCAATGCTTTCCTTGCTATGATGCTGTTTAATACAAATTTAAATAAGCAGTTTTTTCTAATAATCATTTCTAATCACAGCAGTGATTACAAACTGATTAATGTTCAACTTTCTGAGTCAGCAAAGACCCTAGCATATATTTTTAAAGGGACAGGGTCATTGAAGGAAAATTTTGGCAAAGACTAAACTGGCTTTTGATTAGTAAACTGGCTTTGGGCTGAGCAATGTAATTGCCATGGGGTTAGCATGAATATCAGCCTACTCATTAATTAGGTGAATTCTCTCTCAACTGTAAAAGTACATTTTAATTTTGACCCCCTCCTTGGTAGATCTATTGGGCCTTCCTACTGACAAGCTGAACACTATAGTTTTCTTTCCAATAATGTCTGTTCTGTGTGGTAAACAACCAGACTCTTCTGAGATAGCCAAGAATAAGAATAGTCTTTAGACCTTTGATACTGCAGTTTAGTGCGATAGAGTCAGGTGATTAAGAGAGCCCAAGTTCTAGATTTATAGGGGACCAATGATACAATGCTAGCAGCAGTGTGACCTTTGCATCCTCAACACTCTGGCATCATGGAGGGGACGTGTGTGAGATCAAATGGTTGAGCAGGAAGTGAGACTTTGACTGGGAAGAGACAGGTGTGCACTCATAACCACTTATCCCATAAGTACCGTATCATGATACCAAGAGAAGCCTTTTTGTCCTTAATAATATAAAACTTTATACCTGTTCTACTGCTTTAAAAATTCCCCTATCTCTGTGCTTCCATATGGAGGATCATGCTTCTAAGACGTGAAAATTTGTGAAATAAACCACATCCAAACCAGTACTCTTATTTCTTATGGAGTTTCATTTTCTAAACTTTCAGGTATTATCCTATTCAATTGCATCAGTATCTTAGACTATCTACTGACAGGGAGAATAGAGGATGGTTTCAAGAGGTAACTAACACACAGAAAGTTAGATCCTAAACACCTTAAAAAAAACTCTTGTTTACATCTTGTATGCATGTGTGCATACATGCATGCGTGTGTGTGTGGTTTGTTTATATGTGTGCCTGTGTGAGTCTATACACATTCTATGGTGTTTATAGAAAGTCAGAACACTGTGTTTCTTTTTGTCCTTTCCTACCATATGGGTTCGAGGGATAGTACTCAGGTCCTTAGGTTTGGTAGCAAGCTCCTTTGCCTTCTGAGCCATCCCACAAATCAGTAAAGAGTTTATAACATGACAGTTACATAGTGTATTTACCCATAGTGCTCTTTCTATTTGCTCATGAACAAAGGAATCTAAAACATCTCTACTGAGTGATACAAGGAGCTGTTTAATTTCTTTGCTCATTGCTATGACCTAATACCTAATAAGAAGCAACTCAGGGGAGAAATGGCTTATTTTGGTTCCTGTTTGAACACATAACCCATGATGATGCCAACAGCATCAATAGCAGTGAAAGCAGCTCTTGCTATTATCTCTGGCTATAAGCTCTATATAAAGAAGTGGGCATGGGACAGGGGGGAAGGCAAGGCTATGTACCTAGTCTAATTTCCAGTAACCCATTTCTTCTAGTGAGATTCTACCCCTCAATAGTTTTGTAAACTTTCAAAACAGTACCGTAAATTTGGGTAAAAGTACTGGAAACACCTGAGGATATGTATGGGAGTATCTCACATTCAAATCACAACAGGCTTAAGCTGATGTCAGCATCTGAAGGTGAGGTTACTCACTGATTGAATTTGTACTTTAATTAGAGATGGACAGAAGGTAGAACACATTGGGTGTTTTTTTTTTTTTTTGGTAGGGATACTTTGCTTAGCCTAAATATAGGCGGGTGTCACGGCCACCCTCGACCAGCAAGGAAAAACGTGACCACCGGAGCTCTTCTCACTGCAGTTTTATTCCAGACCTTTTACAATAATCTCCTCTCTTCTCTCCTCTCTTTCCTCTCTCTCCCTCTCTTCTCTCTCTCTCTCTCTCTCTCTCTCTCTCTCTCTCTCTCTCTCTCTCTCTCCCTCTCTCCCCCCCCCCCCCCCCCC
>NW_026067927.1:7477440-7481661 GCF_014885135.2 Alexandromys fortis | reverse complement strand
CCCCCCACCCCCAGGGCAACCTCTCCCAGCTCTTAAGTAGGCATGGGCTGCCAATCCCAGATTGCCAGGTGGGCACTGCCCATAGATTCACGCATATGCAGGCAGCTGATAATCATTGCGTGATCATAGCATAGGTCAGGCCTTAGCCATCTCAGGAGTTGATTATACATCTCCATCAGGTGTGATACCACGCAGCTTGCTACAGCGGAGAGCGTCTTGGTCCTGCCTTAAAGTTATGTGTCAGGCTATGTTGACTCCCCATGGGAAGCTCTACCCTCTCTGCAGACTAGATGGGGTAATGGGATGGAGGTAGGTGGGGGGAGTTGGAGGAGGGGAGGGAGTAACTGGAATATGTACATAAAATGAGAAGAAATACTTTTAAAAATTTAATTAATAAAATACTTCAGCTAAGATACATAAAATGATTTGTCTAAGGCTGTAAGATGCTTCAGGCACAGTTTTGGATGTATTTCAAGAATGAGTGACTTCAACATCATGCTCAGACAATTGGTGGTTTTGAATCAAATGACAAGTAAATCAAGGCAAAAAGTGAACAGAGGGGAGGCAGGAATTTGAATGATCTTCAAGGCTAAATGTCAGAGTCCTCGGATTATAAGCACCAGCTCACGCTTTGCCTTCTAATGTGTCTGTTGTTTTTTTACCCTTTGTTCTTGAAATTGTCATGGAAGATAAATGGCAGAGTTCAATGATGGTAATTAGACACTTCAAGCAAAAAAAGTTCAAAACATCTTAAGTGAGACCTTTTGTTGCCTATTTTCCCTCCCAAATGCCACCATTAATTCAGTATGTGCTAGATGCCAGTCTCTAGTGTGTGTCTACATAAAATTGCCTCTTCTGCTTAAAGAAATCTTTGTAGACTCACAGTAGAGAGCACAGAGCTTACTTAAAGAAAATTATGAACTGTTTAATAGTTGTCCTTGATGAGTGAGTAGCTTCCATCCTTGTTATCCCTTTTATTCAGAGAGTAATTATTTAAATACTGGGTCATTGGTGGGCATATTCTCCATCAGTCAGGTGGCACAAAAATAAAACAAAACTGCATGTTCTGGCCTTGTGGGAGCCTAGTCTGTTTGGATGCTCACCTTCCTAGACTTGGATGGAGGGGGGAGGACCTTGGACTTCCCACAGGGCAGGGAACCCTGATTGCTCTTTGGACTGGAGAGAAAGGGGGAGGGGAGTAGAAGGAGATGGGGAGGAGGCAGAAATTTTTAATAAAAAAAAAACCCTAAGGACTTAAAAGCATAATTTTACCTCCTAATGTTTTTTCATCTGTTTGGCAAATTCAAATTTGACCTTTTGGAAGAAATGGCTCACAAAAACACGGATCAGGATGTCATTATGAAAGATGTCACAAAGGCAGGAGACAGAGCAATGTACAAATACACCAGAAAACTCAGAGAAGATTGAGGGGCATTGGCGATTAATGGAGTGCTCTAAATCACAGCTAGGCTCATCTATTCTTATACATGCTGTGCGATGTACCTGGCTAAACATGGGTCAATCAAATCACTGTCTGTTGTTTTCTCCTTCTAGTATGTAAATAGATTTCTTCCACTTGTTTCTGCCCACACCTGCCAGGTGAGGTTACAGCTATGTGCAATCACTTCTGACACTGTTTTAATACGTGTGGTGAGGATTTGAGCTCAGACACCATAGTGTGTAGTGAGTGCTTCTGCCCAGTGAGCCATCAGTACAGTCTCAAACTTTTCCACTCTCTGCCCCATATCTATCTCTCTCTCTCTCTCTCTCTCTCTCTCTCTCTCTCTCTCTCTCTCTCTCTCTCTCTCTCTCTGCATGTGATGGGGGTACATGTACATCTATGTGTGTATTTGTGGATGACTGAAGTGGATGTTAAGACTCATTCTTGGTCCACTTTACTGATTTATGCAGAATCTTCCAATCTAACCCATAGCTCTCTAATATGGCTAATATTGTTAGCCAGGTTGTTCTGGGATCACCTTCCATGGTGGGATTCCATGCAACCACCACACAACACAGCATTATGGGGGTTGCATGGATGTGAACTCTGAGTCCCCCTGCTTGTTTTCATGGTAACTCAGCGACCTCACCATTCCCCTTCCCACTCTAAGAAATAAGTACACCTATGTACATTCACACCCAATTATGCACACCTTGCAGGGCTCAGGATAAAAGTCCCAAGGCTGCGCTGCTTGTTACTTGCATACTCCCTCAAATAAAGTGAATTGCTCAATAACACAGTGTCTCATGTTTCTCTTGTACAACATACAAATAATAAAATTATGAGGTGTTATTGAAACAATAAATGAAAGCATGGCACTTTATTTGTTCTTGCCTAGTATATCCTAGATTCTTAAAATATATCTTTAACTTTCCTTCTCCATATTTGATGTATTTTTTTCTGTTTTAATTTATTCTACCACCTTATGACCAAATTGTGGTGGGAGTAGTCTTTGATATATGCTAGAGGTTTTTTTGTGTTGCTGTAATTTTATAACCAGCTAAAGAACAGTCAAACAATTTATGGGTGATTTGTTATTTAATAGCAATCTTTTTGCTTTCATTCAATTTTAATTAAGATGTAATTAGATCATTTCCAAATTACTTTTATTTTCTCCAACAGTGTCTATGTCCCTGGTTTTCAAACCCTTCAAGGGTGTTCCCTTACTCACTCTCAAATTTATGACCTCTTTTCCTTGATTATTAGTATAACATCTATATTAATAAACATATAAATACAACCTACTAAGTGCATTTAGAATTGCCTGTATGTCAATTAATTTAGAGGTGACTATTTGGTATTGGATAATAAATTAGGATGTTTATTTCTTGGAAGACTGAGTACTGCATCTCTTGGAATTCATTAGTTGCCTGTAGTTATTTGTCTAGGTGGGACCCCATGCATTTCTCCCCTTCTACATAATGATGTCAATTGATATTGTCATCATTCAGGTCTCATTTAGGCAGTCATATTGTTAAGGTGTCATAGGTATAGTTTCCTGTCATTTCTAGGAGACATAATCCCACAGCAGACTTCTTGGCCCTTTGTCTCCTAACATTTCATGCCCAAAAGGAAACATTTTCTGCTTTGGCAAAAGAGAAACACTAGTTTAATTTTGAAATTCATGATTTTTTGAAATACCTGATAGTTGATTTCATTTATTTTCTAATGCAGTCAAACAGAGAAAAATAAAAGTAGTTCAAGGCACGCTGAAGTTTCTATGAATAACATCATCAAAAGCATATTTCTAACAAATAAACAAATATTCTTCTCCAAATGGTAACTCTTCGGGTGTAATGTGAGCTTTGTGGTTTTGAGCTGCTCACTCTTTTCTGTAGAGATATATTACTCCATCAAGATCGATCTGTGGGTTGGGGTGAGCAGATCCACCATGTACCCTGATTTCCATTAGCCTTTCAGTTCCCTAGTAAAGTAACCACAACAAGAACAACAAAAAAACCTTCTTTGCTCTTTTTATTGCATTTAGTCTTTTAAATTGATCAGCCTGGCCATGCCTGATAGGCACTTGGCAGTGTTACCATTCCTCAGTTTCACCTGCTTTAATTGGACAATGGCACTTTTCAATTAGCTGCAATCCCAGCTCCTCAGATTGCCTCTGCAATTTCTCTCACACATATACTGTAATTAGTGTGTACCTCAATGTGCGAGACTGTAAACATATGCTATATATTTGAATAAGAGTGCTGTCAACACTTTATTTTAGAAGTGTATTAATTATGACTGAATAATATTGTGGATGCTGCTGCAGAGCAGTGCCCTCTCCCTGGCTAATATTTACATAACTCTTTGTGCTTCATTCTCAGAACCACAATTTTTAAAGTAAGGAACAATTAGCAACTTTATGAAAATTCCATATTGAGAGGTTCTTACAAATCAACTTCTTTGAGAAGTCTAACAGCTCTTTATTTAAGTTGTTCTTTTGCCAAACAGGCAAGGATGTTAAATACGATGCTGATGTTGTAGCAACTAACAGGGAAGACATATCTGTTTAGGACACTTTTTAGTGGAAGTGTTTTAGTCTTACTTTTTTAGGAAATGAATAGTCAGTTACCTGGATTACATTGTTCATTCAATCTCCAAGACCCTGCATGCATGCACGTGTCTGTGTGTGTGTGTGTGTCTGTGTGTGTGTGTGTGTGTGAGAGAGAGAGAGAGAGAGAGAGAGAGAGAGAGAGAGAGAGAGAGAGAGAGAGAGAGAG
>NW_026067927.1:7448025-7473808 GCF_014885135.2 Alexandromys fortis | reverse complement strand
TGGTTTCGTGGGAGCCTAGGCAGTTTCGTGGATGCTCACCTTACTAGACCTGGATGGAGGTGGGTGGTCCTTGGACTTCCCACAGGGCAGAGAACCCTGATTGCTTTTTGGGCTGACGAGGGAGGGGGACTTGATTGGGGGAGGGGGAGGGAAAGGGGAGGTGGCGGTGGGGAAGAGACAGATATCTTTAATAAATAAATAAATAAATAAATTTAAAAAAAAAAGAAGAGGCTGTTTTTTTCAGTATTTCTGATCCCTAGAGAACTGTAAATGTAAATTCATATGCTACTTTGGTCTAGCACTTAACCATAGACTGTGAATTTGGAATAACCTGTGATTTAAAACAGTGAAATATTAATCTTTTGATAGAAATTTTAAAAATGAATGCTGAATAAGAAACTATATATCTCTAAACATCTTAGTACTTGGGATATGATTGTCTGAATATCTCTAAAATAATGTTTAGAACCTAAAATTGATATTGCTTACCAGAGATATTTTGAATCCTTTAGTAAAAATGGTATTTCCATTATCAATTCAATTGAAACAACCCCATTTAGAATATTTAACAGGAAAGAAATTACATTGAATTTGTAAGAGTAATTATTCTTGTCCTCAGAATAATTAGTTCCTAGATCAACAATGTTAGCATATCCTGACAAATTCCGAGAAACAGTTCTAGCCTCATATTTAAATTCTGGAGCAGGTCACAATAATCTGTCTTTAAAGGTGATTCATTCCATTGCTCACTGAAGATCACACCATTTGGAACACAGTATGCAAAAAAAAATGATTGTATATATTTAGTCTCACCATTTAGATTCCCAGCATGGTGTAATTCCCCAGGTTGTACTTTTCCTATGACTTAGATGAGTTAAGTATCATCTCAAAAGCCTTCTTAGCTATTCAAATTGTCAAGTTTTCCCCAAAGGAAGGTGTCTGGGGTAAAAGGAGGGTGAAAAGACCTGTCCACTGTTATATATTCAACATGTATTTAAGACAAAGGTTCAGAGAAAGACCAATTCACTTGTAAAATTTAAATAACTTACCTGTCTATGCTCATGCATTAAAAATCTGAATTCAGATATTGAGAATCCAGCAGCTTAATTTTCGTCCAAACTGTATTCAGTAGCTTGTGTTGGTTACTATTAGTAAAAATGATCACCGGTATTCTGTTGCCCAAAGAAGGTTTAAATGAGGATGTACATTGTCAGCTAATTTTAATTCAGAAGTGCTCTTTATAAAACAAATATATTTGAAATGTTTTCATGTTGGTGAAAAGAAAAAGCTGAGTCTGTAATGGAAAGTCCAGAGCACACATTTTACAACTCTTTCTAGACAGCTATGTATGAGTGCTTACACACAGACCAACATCAGAGTTCTTTGCTTTTATATCTTGTGCTTTTGTTGTTGTTGTTTGTTTTTGATTTTTGTTTTTGTTTTTTTTGAGACAGGGTTACTCTGTAGCTTTAGATGCTATTCTGGAACTAGGTCTCTTGTATACCAGGCTGGTCTCGAATTCCCAGAGATCCGCCTGACTCTGCCTCCGGAGTACTGAGATTAAAAACATGTGCCACCACCTCCCGCCTCCAACATCAGAGTCTTAATAAACGATAATGAGAAACAATATACATGATTGTTAAATAAAAATAAAGATCGTACGCTCTTGCCATGTGACGGGCTGGCAGAAAACAAATGACCGCAGCATGAACTTTCTCGTCCAAGCTGGTGAGAGGTCTTCAGCAACACTTCTGCACGGATGTGGAACCTGCCCAGTGCCAAGTATAGGGTTGTTGGGCACTATTATTATTTCTTTGCGATGTGGAACAATGGTACTGCCCATAATAAGCTATGCAAAACAAGAACCACATGTGGTCCTAGGGAGTTCTGCCACAGGCTCCAAGAACACTGGCCCACTCTGCGTCTTGTGGAGCCAGACGGACAGGCAATGGTGAGCAAATGTATGGAGTAATAATGGAGAAGAGACAGAGATAAAATGGTGCATGTCCTATGGACAGACGTGTATCTGAAGAGGTAAAACAGATGTGAAGCGGGCTGAGGTGGGGGACTTCATTGCCTCCCGCGGTCATGGTGATGTCTGTACCTGGGCTTCTGTGGGACCCATGTCTGGGTTCACGACTCTGATGCAGCCATGGTCTCTGTTGATCTCTATTGATGTCGTGGCTCCTGATACGCTCAAAGGCAGAGTGGATCGGGCTCTACAGAATTGGTCCTAACCGTCACTAGGGAGAACTGGTCCTGCCCCTCACTGGGGCACAGAAGAGTTGAAGTCCCTGAACTCTGATATGTTAAACAAGTATTGCATGGTTTTAGGAATCATGATATCTAAGACTCGTGCTATGTTCCTGAGTTAATGATGCTTGCTTCACGTAATTCCCACAAGAATCCAATTTTCAAACAAGTAATATATGAAATAAATGTCAAAAAATAAAATCTATTGATTTTGTGACCAACAATGACTTCGGTGTTAGGAACTTTTTATTTTTCTGTCTTGTGTTTGATTTTTGCATAAAGCATTACAACGGTAAGATAAATAAGAGTTTGTTTAGCAGACAGACTTTGGTTTGAATCATTTGTACCTTGGATTGTACTAGATATTGAGCAACTTAGCGTAGATCTCAAACTTCCAGTTTGTGAACTCTGTAAATCAAAGACCTGGGCATTTATGAAAATTAGATGAGATAAAAGAAGAGAATATAGAATATGTGATACAGGAAAACTTTCAGTTAATATCCTTGAGGAAATGGTTATATAATAAAATGAATAGGTTACTCCTCTGATTAGTAAACTTAGCTGTGCATGTTTTCTAAGGAGTCTCCATGGAAGCATACTGAAAATGTCAAATCACTGTGCAAACAGGGAGGATGCATCTCAATATTCAGAGGCTATTTGTACTAGCAAACACCCAAAGGTGATTCACTAACCCTTCTATTATTACACAAGATATGGGGGTACAGCTAAAGTTCTTAGTCACCCCCCACTCCTCTCCCCCTCCCTTTCCAGTCCGAAGAGCAGTCAGGGTTTTCTCCCCTGTGGGAAGTCCAAGGTCCTCCCCCCTCCATCCAGGTCTAGGAAGGTGAGCTGGCTAGGTTCCCACAAAGCCAGTACATGCAGTAGGATCACAACCCAGTGCCATTGTCCTTGTAATCAGCATAGTTGCCTAGTAGGGCCATTCTTCCACAGGCCTGTCTCCCAGGGGTCAAAGAAAAAAAGTACTTTTCTCTCAGGGATCTGTGTGATAAGGTTGAACATGCTTACTCAACTCTGAATAATCTCCCCATCTGAGCATCTCAATTAGTCACATCTTTAAAGATTCTGTAAATTATTTACTAAATCTTGGATATTAGGTCCCAGGCATTCTTTAAGAAGGATTATTACTTCTCAAAACCATGACTCTTGTCTCTAGGAAAGTATCTCCCAATGTATAGACTCTGTGGATATGATTTTACATCAATATATTACCATTTGTTTTACTTTTTCCAATGGCAGATATTAAGCAAGAAAGAAGGAAGGAGAAAGAAAGGAGGGAGGGAATGACAGATAGAGAGAGCGGGAGGGAGGGAAGGAGATGAAAAAAAAGAAGGGAGGGAAGAAGGAAATGAGGGAGACTCACATAAAGAGGCTTGTGAATCTATTGGAGTTTAGCAAAGAGCAAAAGGTTTGCGCTAGACACGACCCATCATGTTTGTAGACCTGAAGATCTGTACTCCAGAAGCAAAATGGAAGCAGATTTGCTTATGAATGCCAGTGTGAGTAGTTCATCCTTGTCAGCATCACTCCTTCATTCTTAGTAGCTTGGCACACTGCTTTTCGTTGATGTCTGTCCCTTTTCACATGCTTACAGGATGATTAGGCTGCAGATTGGGTGGTATATCTCTATCTATCTGTTGGTCTGTTAGTCTGTCTGTATTTCTTCTCTATTTCCAAACCAGGGCAGCCTCTTCATTGCTCACAATTTTAAATTCTTGTTGTTTAAAATATTTTGCTGCAGGAATTTAAATCCGTCCCTTGTGCATGCAAGGTGTGTGCTCAACCCATTGTGCTGCATCTCAAGTCCCACTGTCAAGTCTTCATTGATGAAAGTCTTTATCTACTCCAGACTAATCAATTATGCTCTCATGAATTCTTTATAGAAGTTTCTAAAATGTGTAGGATTTTGAATGGGTCTGACGGCATTTCCTCTGGTCCTGTCACCAGGACTTATTAATTGGTTTGAACTTAAGAAAACTCAACCTAGAAGCAAGAACTGAGTCGTCGCATACGAAACCACTGAGAAGTTGTAGGAAATTAGGATTTCCGCTTTGGAGACAAATTGTATCTGTGCCCATCAGCTCCGAGTATGCACCAGACACGGTGCATACTGCGGGTTATAGTGTGACTAACACATATAGGAGACATGCATTTGTGAAACTTTCTCTAAGAATAGCAAGAGCAGAAACTTCCCTTTCTGGCTGGATGCTCAGCTGTACACAGAACAAAGTACAAAATATCCTTTCACTTGGGCTTCCTTCTAATTTTCCTTTTCTCTGGGCACCAATCCCCATGGCTAGACCAAACTTTATTCACATTGGTAGATGAAACGGAAGGTAAAGTATATGTGCCTGAGTCATCAGAGTGCTACACATTGCCTAATGTAAATTACTGAGAAACCTCTGTGGTGTGTGTGTGTGTGTGTGTGTGTGTGTGTGTGTGTGTGTTGCCTTGCTTTCCTGAAGCAAATATAATATCCATTTTGGTACAGAATTTAGTGCTTCTTGTACTTGCTTTTGTTCAAAGTAGTTTATCACAGCAACGAAGGAAGCATGAGAGATACTGTGGTCTTTTCTTTGAGTTATGAGGCATTTCTTCTACATTCTTTCAGTTCTTAAGGCAAATTCAAGGGTAACTTGCCCTATGTGAGAATTCCATGAATATTTTTTTCTTTGATTTCTGCAAACGTATATCCTTATGCTATGTGATTGGAGGAATACCAGTCTGTCCCTAAGTTAATCTTTTCTAAAATCTTATGGAAAATCAAATGGTTTTATGGCTATTATATCATTTTCTTATGTGATTTAATTCTACAAATTGTTAACTTGCAAACTAAATGAAAAGTAATTTCATTTATATAATATATTTTATATTTAGTATTAGAAAAGCAAATGAGTGTATTCTCTGCAATATACTGCAAGAGTGGCATCTCCTCTGCTTTTCTCTACCCTTCACCATCACAGAATATTTTACTTAGCTGTAAAGCATCAGACATGCTTTATTTGCTTATGATGCCCCAAACATCAAGTGATTGTCCAGTTCCTTTTTATTATTATTACCGGGCTTATTTGGAATGGTGAAATTTACGCTGCTCCAGCATTTTTTGGAAGATGGTCTGTTGAGTACAAGAGGACTGGATCAGAAGTTCGAATAAGCAAATGCTGATACTAACTCACAGGATTCCATAAAAAAAAAAAAGTCTAGCAAGGTGGACATAACTCACTGGCTCCTCTTGTTCTTTCTCCTAACCAACACAGTAACTATGATAGCAGTCTATGGATGTATCTGGTCTAGAATAAAATTTTACATTCTCATCATCTCAGATATTTAGGCCAAACACACATTGTGAACAATTGACTGGTACTATTGTGTTGCAGAATGATTGTGATTTATCGATTATAATTTATTCACAGATGAAGTGATACTTCATAGCCCCATTTCTACCCAACAGACACTACGCCATATCCTGAAAAGATAGTCTCTCGTGTAATGTGATTCAGGGGAGCTGAGCTTTAGCTTTTCATGAGATAACATTCATGTAAAACTAGGAACCGTGAATGGCAGTAATATCGGCTGCCCGCAAATCACCGTGAAATCTTAGATTCTAATAAATGCTGATTGTCTCCCTATAACTTAGATATCATATGGGAAGAGAATAATGAATCAGAGTTGCATTTCCATGGTGCCCATTTAGATTGAGCAGAATTTCAAAATAAATTGTAATGTCAGGGATACCTGATTGACACTTAAGGATATGATTTGAGCTGTAGGATCTCAATCTCAGACTTCATCTCATTTGAGTAGATGTCATCAGAAGGGCCTGGGCTAATTTTGTCTGGTAACTGCAACAAAATTTTGTCCTGAATTAATACTAACAAAAAACAATTTACTCTAAGTTTGATGTCTTAAATTAACTTATGGTCATTAAGAAGCCTATGAGAGAAGAGAGATTTTTTTTACCTGACAATTAAATCACAAGAAGGATATATGTTCTTATTCTGATTCTGAAAATGGTAATGACCAAGTACAAGGTAATTGGCATTTGTTGCTCATCTCTTAATTTGTCTATTACCCAGTAATCTCCAACAACCCCTTCACTCTTCTATTAACTTCTCTATCTTAGTCCCTATGTTGCCGTTACAATTTGAATACATATTTTGGGGATGCCCAAAACCTCATGTTTACCACAGATAACATTAAAGTTCCTGGATCTAACTTTTCTAAATTCCTTTGCTTCCATCTTTAAATCACTGCTTTAATATAAAATGGAATTTTTTCTCCTTCCTTTACTTTCATAGAATTCCACATATATTAATTGATCTTCCAACAACATGACATGCATATTACTAGGTAAAGAGGAAAATGAATTCCAAATGCATCATCCCACGATTCTTACATGTCCACCTTGATCTTGCATGTCCCAAATGAGGACAATTGGGGGACTTGTATACATTGCCATGTTCAGCTTCTAGCTGGAGACAGCCGGCCCTCTTACACAGACTAGCCTCTGTGTACTGATTCTAAGGAAGTATTTTCTTATTATCCTAATGAACCACATAAGTTTTCATCTATAACATGCTAATCTCTTGTTAATCATAGCTGATTTTTCAGCTGCAGATGGTTTAGCATTCCAATGTCCAGAGAAGCACAGGTTTCACCTAAGTGGTACTATTCTCCTGTGAATCGGAACTGACTCTCAAGCCCTAGCTGATCAGCACACACAGATTCTTAGTCAAAATATCACAACAGTGGTTCTCAGCCCAGTTCCAATAAAGTCCTTGCTTCTCTCTAAAATGACAAGGTCCAGTCTCCACAGTCTACAGTTCCCTCATCACTGAGACCTTCCAAGCTCCCACTAAAACAGCTCAATAAGATCTGGACACCTTTCCAGCCCTAAGTGTCCCACAATCCTCTGGAAACAACATGATCATGATCACCACAGTAGCATCCTCTTCTCTGGCACCAATTTGTATTCTAGTTTCGTTTTGTTGCTGTGACTAAGGTTGGCACCATGACCAAAATCAACAGTGGGGAGGGAGGGGCTTATTTAACTTACACTTCCAGGTTAGAGTCCATCATGAAGGGATATCAGGGTCGTGACTCAACAGAGGCGTGAAGCAGAAACTTTGTACACAAACTACTTGCTGGCTTTTAACAACCTGGTCCAGTCTTTCCCGGAAAGTCAATATTTTTCATACATGTGAACATTCTCGTGCATGTTTGTGACTGTGTGCACATATCTGTGTTCTACTGGGCATAAGAATAAGTCATAGGACAAATCACCACGTTGGTTCCAGGGATTGAACTCAAATTCTCAAACTTGATGACAGTGTCTTTACTTGCTTGAGCCATCCTTCTGGCCCAAGTTGTTTGTATTTCTGTTACAAATTGATTTATCCATTAACAGAGAGTTGAATAAAGTTGATGAACTTATAGAATGAACTGGTTTCAGCTATTTCATACTCAATATGGTCACTTTTATAGTTAAATAGTTTTTAGATTGGTACATTATCTCAGGTTATAAAATAAATTATGCAGATTAGTTGTTATATCCCTAGAGTAACTGAAGCTCAAAAAATGTTAGTCTCCATAGAACAGATAATTAAAAAGGCCTGAATTTTACCACTGTGTTTATTCTCAAGGAAATAACCTAAGCTTGTTCTTCTTTCTTATCTTAAAATGAAAGTGACCATAAAACCTAATACCATAACACAATTTATTAATCAAATGCTATTGTTATTTAGGAAGAAAATATGACTGAAATAGTTTCTAGCATAAATAATAATAAGGTCAATTTTTATGATTTATGTTTTAACTTAAAAAACAATGGATAAGAGTGATACATTTGAGTATTCCTTTGTTCCAAAACGGCTGTTTTATGAACAGAAGCCTGGATGAATGATATATTATTCAAATGTTCTTTTTTAATAAAAATGCTAATGGAAATGTTAAAATGCACATAAATTAAAATGATCATAAATTAGGATTAATATCACATTAATGAATTATAATCCTACATTCATTAAGATAAAGTGGTGTTTCAATATTTGTTCTTGTTCATAAATTTAATACAATAAATGAAAGGGATACACTTTGAGATTCAATAAATATTTGATGTAATCTTATGCCTCAACTTTTAAAAATATTCAATGTTAAAAGAGGATATCTCAATGCATTTAGGCTCTTTGTTGCTATTTTATGTCTTTTTCATAATCTTTTCTTTTCATTTATTGAAACGCTAAATACAATTCAAATTGGAGAATAAAGCAATAGAGCCTGTTGTGATTAAAAGGAATCCCAGGAGCGCACAATGCCTTTTGAATTTTTAGGAGTTTCTTTCCACAATACACCTACTCTTTTAAGAAACAAATACTTTATAACTCTAGCTGCAGAAAACTTAAGGACTCTGCTAGTAGTTAAACAAGAGAGTTCAACGAAAATGTGTGCATCTAAGCATTATTTCAGAATGTTAATTAAGCAATTTCTTTTACAAACACAAGATTTAAAAATAATGTGCATTTATTTGGATTTATTTTATGTGTATGATTGTCTGTGTGTGCATATGTGAACATCTTTCATGAGTGGTGTGCATGAACATTAAGGGGTCATCAGATTCCCTGGACCTGGAGTTACAGATGGTTGTGATCCACCATAGGAATACTAGGAATGAATCCTTGTTTCTCTGCAAGTTAGCTCTTAACTGCTGAGCCATCTCAACAGGTCCAAATGATTAGTTTAATTAATTTTTTTAAATTAGTTTTTTGAAGCAGTAGTCTACATAATATCACGAGGGGAACTACATATTAGAATATTTGTGACTCCCTCATTTGAACAAATTATAAAAGGATTTTTAAACATGGGATTATGCTTTTCTAAGCATCTAAATAGGTCTGTAAGACCAAGGCTTTACTTCACATTAAAAGACTATACATTTAGTTCAATCAACAATTGGCTGATGTGATCTATGACAGATGTGAATTCTTGAACAGTTACCATTTTCCATGAAGTGCCAGTCCTCTGCATGAAATTATGCTACTGTGTTCTATCATCAATAATATTTTCTATCATGTGGGAAAAATTTACTAGACTGGAAAAATTTTTGTGAATTAAAGAAATAAATGGAAAGTCCTAAGTATATAATTTGTGTTGTTGTTGCTTTGCATAACTATAGCAGCAATTCGATTAAACACTTGGACCACTCTATTTGATCTTATCTACTAAGAAACCTGTAGAGGTTCTGAGCCATATTGACCCCCTTTTTTTTAACATCTCATCCTAAATATTAACTTAAGTTAAATAAAATTTAAGGAGATGCTTACATTAAAACTGACTTATGGTTCTTGCCTCGTTGTACAACCATAAAAGGCAGTAGTAATAACATTGTGTGTGAGCATTTACATCTATCAATTAGTCAAAAAGTATAGATGACGGGTGCTTTCTATACTTTCTCATGATTTTGTAACCATGTGAGTTTATACTAAACAAATTGGAGCACTCTGTAAAAACGCTGGTGAAGTTCATTATGCTTTAGTGTAACCTGCTGTGCATGGAGCTACACGTTATTTGTGCAGCTTTGCTTAGCAGAGTCTTAGGGAGATGTGTAAAAAGAATCAACTTGATATGCAAGCAAGAGTCAAGTTAAATAATTCAGGTGATAATTTAACCGTATCCCTCACTAACTATTGCTACTTTTCATTTTAGTTGCACACAGACCTGGATCCTGGAAGCAAAAAAATCAAGTATATCCTATCAGGGGATGGAGCTGGGACAATCTTTCAAATAAACGATATAACTGGAGATATCCATGCTATAAAAAGGCTTGACCGAGAGGAAAAGGCCGAGTATACGTTAACAGCTCAGGCAGTGGACTGGGAGACAAACAAACCTCTTGAGCCTCCTTCCGAATTTATTATCAAAGTGCAAGACATCAACGACAATGCACCAGAGTTTCTCAATGGACCATATCATGCCACTGTGCCAGAGATGTCCATTTTGGGTATGTATGCTTCCAATTCCACAGACGTGTTAAGAGTCATTTTTCAAATAGCTCTTGGCAGCAGGGATGGTATGTTGCTGAATAAAAGACATTTATTTCCTTCTTATCTCTCATTTGCATTTCCAAATCCCCTTTCTTGGCCTACGTTCCACGGCTGAAAAGCTTTCGTCCCTTAGTGATAGAAACTGACAGAGGAGCGGTTTTATTAATATATCGCTCCTCATGCAACAGTATTTAAATAGGCTGAGTTTGTATTCCTGTCATGGACAAGTATTGTTACTGAGATGGATTTATCAAGATTTGTTCCAACATGTCAAGATAATCCTATTGATATTTGGTTCATGTTTAATTATTTGTTCGGGCACATTCACATGCAAGACATAGAAAACTGTTTAGGACTGGAGTAAGGCAGATACTGGCCTGAGTAATGGGGCAGAGTCCACAGTGGATTATAGAGACGCTGTTACCAATGAGATTCTCTTTCTACGGCTAATTTAACTTAACCTTATGGTGTCTACAAATTACTGCTACCACTCACTCCTTCCTTTCTCTTAGTCACTGACACGTTTACTACTTGACAAATGCTTTCCAGAACATGTTTTTAACTCCCCCCTTCTGTAGATCTGTTTAACTAGTTCTTAATTCAAGCTTTCACACAGAAGCCTCCAAATCTTTGACTATTTATGATAAAAGGAGAGTTTTCAGATCCTTCTTTTCTCTGATGGGTCAGGAGGGAAAAATGCAGAATTCAAAGCACAGCATCACAAAAGTCATATTTGAACATGCAATACACAGCCTAGCTTGTTTCTAGTCGCATTTAAGGCTAAAGGGTACTTAGAAAAGGGCACGTAAACTAGACTCAGGTAAAAGGGACAAACAGATTTTTTAAAAATGCCAGAAAAAAACTTTATATTAAATGACTACAGAAATTTGAATTCTTCATTTAAAGCATCCCCTAATCTGACCTTAGAGTCTCTTCCAAAAAAATTCCTGATCCAAAAAAAAAAAAAAAAAAAAAAAACAGTTTTCAGGTCCCATATCTCAGGAAGGTGGCATACATTCAAACACCTGAAAGAAAGCTGTAGGTGAAAAATGTCAGCACAAAGATTGTGGGCATCAGTAGTGAAACTATTGTTAATTATCAAGTACATATATCACAAAGTCCCTTACCTAGCCAGTGCGACCTTCTCATTTGCTCAGTCTGATTGTCCCTCAGTGTCACCTGCCCCTTCAACATTTGGTCACTTAGCCATTACTAGTCAATTATCCCTGTGGTTTTCTTCCTTGGGGTTATTTTCCCTCATCCCCGCTTCTATTCTTCTTCCCCATTCCTCTCCTCCTTTCTCCCCCTTATCCTTAGTATCTTTACTACTCTTTAGTATCTTCCTTTCTTCTTCTCTCACCCCCTCTAACTTCCTTTTTGTATTTGCCTTTAATTGTTCTTTGTCGACCTAGGTCTTCAGCCATTTGCCGGAGCTTTAAAATCCCAAGCACTGCTTTATCTGCCTGGTCAATTAACCCAGTAGCCGCCAGGTTCATATGCTTCCTGTATGTTTTCACATAGATGTCCCAAAGAAAACCAATCACAATGTTAAAAACCAGCATGATGACGTTTCTTTATGTGTTTCTGATCTAGATTTCTACAACTTTCTGTGTCAAAATACACACTGCAAACCCATACAAAACCTTAGATTGTTTCTCTCTCTCTCTCTCTCTCTCTCTCTCTCTCTCTGTCTCTCTCTGTGTCTCTCTCTCTGTGTCTCTCTCTCTGTCTCTCTCTCTGTCTCTCTCTCTCTCTCTCTCTCTCTCTCTCTCTCTCTCTCTCTCTCTCTCTTTCTAATCAGAGGCTATACCTTTAAAGAAAATTGACCCTCTCTCTCCAGGCAGTGAAGAATGCTTGTATCTCCTCATTCAGGGGTGGGTTGCCAAGCCTATCTTCTCTCTTTATGCTGGAGTTGAGTTGAGACTTCCACAGTCATTTTCCATGGTATCTCAGCACTGTGAGTGCATATGTGCAGCTACCCTAGTCTGCCCAGAATGTACCGTTTCTCTGTAGCTATCACCCCTGACTTTAAAAATCTTTCAATTCCTTCTCCGGCAATGATCCAGGAGCCTTTGTAGGACTCATGATTTATTATAAACTTCTGTATATAATATAATAAATGTTAGGACTGAACATTCTGGAAGGCAGTATTAATTGCAGACTTCATTCTTACTTCGAAACCTTCTAGATCAGACACAGTGTCTGCAAATGGCTTATCTCTGTAGCCTACATATTTTAAGCTTGTTAAGTAATGTCTGCATTTTCAGTGGGAAAATATGTCCATATAGTCCATTGCTGTGGGGGAGTGTGTGTGTGTGTGTGTGTGTGTGTGTGTGAGTGAGTGTGTGTGTTTTCCCCTGCTGAATAAAAATGCCCAAGCTCCTTAGTCAGGAAGTTTTTGATGGCTTTATTTCCATTTGATCTCCTGATCCTTACCAGCCTATAATAAAACTTGGGTAGAAACACTTATTTGAGCAACAAATCATAACTGATTTTAGTTTTTCATATCTTACCCATATATTTCTCCTGCCAGGGTTCCATTTTATCTACTTCTTGCCAGAGGAATCCTATTTTTATTTATTTTTTTCTGCTCATCAAAACGGAATGCTTTGCTCTATAGATGGCCAAAATGACACATTTTCTTGGCGGAAAAGTTTATGAATCCTGAGCCATAATGTACATATCCCATCAGCACCACCATAAAAATGATGCACACAAACATGCAGAAACATCCCCATCTCTGCACATCTTTTCAATTCTAACGTACAAGCAGGCAGTTGGAAATGCTCTGTGATTTTTCTTTTCTTTTTACATCCTTTTTGGTCTTACTTTTTTTAGGCCAAGGAACTTACTCCACTTTTCATCTTATCTAGATTTTAGTGAGATGATTTTTAAAAACAGAATTATCAGCACCTTCAGAACATGGAACATGCTTAATGGCTGATAAACAGTGAACAGGGAAGCTGTAACTGCCCGATGCTACTGTTTTTCTCTCTTAGAGCCAACACTGTATCTGATGGTTATAAAGGTATCAGAAGATGACTTTTATGTGCTTGTGAGCCACATGCCTGACAAATAGGCCAGAGAATAAAGGTCCATGTACATATACAAATTTCAAAGTTATTTTAACTATGAGAAGGTACCTTTGACTACAGAATGGCATGTGTATGTGTACCTCTCTCTATATATATGTGTGTATGTGTTTTATCTTTTTTTCTGATAAAGGGATAGATTTAAGTAACCTTCACACACATACATATATATTTATATAAAAATATACATACTGTAATATGTACATAAATGTTTAAATCCTTAATTTGTAACACGTCTTCCAAGATTCACAGAGACATCGTTAAAGTTACCAGAGCAGGTTTGTGTCCAGATTTCATTCTTTATTCAGGGGTTGTTTGTGGAAATTTTTGCAGGTTAAATTATAGCCTATTTCTTTTATAGCTACGATGATCAATTAATGATTTCTGTACTTAAAAACAAGGAAAAATGCTTTAAGAGATTCTGCATTCCTCACCTTTCACTTGTACTTTCTTACATGTTGTTTATTGATTTTAAGCATTGTGTCTGGTTGATGTTGGATGCTAATTTCTCTGGGTAAAGAAAGCCGAAGCAGTTATGTTGTTTTATACTCAAGTGTGAATTATTCCTTCCATTTCTGCTGAAGGTGACTACTGGACTGAAGGTCAGCTGCTACTGCCATCCTCTACCTATTCCACTGTTCTCTCTCAGAGTATTTGTCTCTTCCTTGCTTCCTTTCTTCTATAACTTTCTTCCTTTGCTACTGCAAAAATGCCAGCACTGCACCGGTATGTCCCAAATGGTATCAGCAAAAACTGAAGGATTTCATTGAGTAAGAAGTGAAAACCTAAAATTCTAATTGAGAAATTTACCAGTATTAAACTGAAATGAGTGTGATGTGCAGAAATTATCTGAGAGTTGACAAGCTATCAAGACAACACACACACATACTATATGTGTATGTATATGTATATATGTATATATATATATGTACATATCCAAAATGATGGTAGTCAAATTAAGTTATAAATATCTTACTTGGAAACTGGAGACATGGTTTTTCATATTCTACAAAGAATTTCATAATTTAATGATAATATGTTTCTGTAGCAAAGCTATTTGTGTCTTACTTTAAGAGTGGAAAATGAAGTTATTTTTGAGGTTTTGCCTTTTGTGTTACTTCAAATAGTTATTATGCATCCTAATAATATTGTATATTGAGGGATGAATGTTTAACTGTAAATGTAAGTCTAAATCTGGATTGAGGAACAGTAAAGTTTCCATTTGCTTTATAAGTCAATTCTGGATTTATGAAGGTCCAAATCTGACTTCCATTGACAGCGTGACAAAACTCCCACCTTAGGGCCCCTTCATCTGTCTACTATACACAGTGAATCCTAGGAGGAAGTATGCTTAAAGAATTTCAGCCATCAGTGTGCTATCTTGCCTGAAATAGTAATGACATCAAATAAAACCTTGTTAATTTATCATTCAATAAACGGATGAAAGCACGGTGAATACCATGGTCAATGGAAACTTGCTCAGTGACACACATTCTGCAAATTTACATTTCAGAATGAAAATTATTTTGTTTAAAATGACATGTTAGACAAGGGGTGCTAAAGGGACAAGACAGAAGGTAGAATCTGAACTGTGGGTCATTGTTTCATTCTCATTGAGGCATCTGCAAATTATATAACACTAGAGGCTTTTTTCAGTTAGCTTGCCATCAAGGATTGTCCTAACAGTGAACAATATGCATTGAAAACTTACCTCAGCTGATCATGTGTGTTCAATGCTTCTAATATCTGCATTACTGTCATACTGTGATTTTTTTTACACAGGTAAGTTTCTATAGTGTTTATTAGTTTTAGTCAGAAAATGGGAAAATATTCATTACTATAAACCAGATATTAAATTAAGGAGCGTAGATTCAAGTTTAAACATCTGTTGTTACCTCCCGTGGGTTTAGCCATCATGCTCTACTGATCTCTGATAATATCCCTAGAGAGAGTTTTGTTTATATGAGAGCCGTCATTATGTTGCATATTTACCGTACTCAATGCTCTTCTAAGGTGAGAGAGCTCTGAGGTCAGCATACTTTGCAAATTAAATTGAAGATGTAACAGGGAAGTTGCAAAAAAGAAGTTCGAGTGAGGTATTGCACCGTTACCTTTGTAGAAAAACGTAAGAGTAATCCATCACATAGAAATTCAAGTAACAACAAACATTCATGAGATGCCCGTGGTGAATGGCAGCTAATGCAATAGACATGAAGACCAAGGAAAATGGCTTGGGTGGACTCTGCTTTTGCAGAGGGTGAAAGCAGAGGGAGAATGTACCTCCTACCCAAAACATGATTGGAACCGCGGGAAAAGTTGGGAAAATGCCTTAGTAAATATGCCTTCTTTAAAAAAAAAAAAAAGAAATCAAATCCCACTGATACCCAGGGTCTTCCCAGCTAAGATGTAATGAAAATCAGTCCACTATATAAAACTGAACAGTGGCTCAGCTTGAAAAGGAAAATATTATAAAACTACTAAGTTATTCAGATGCTTTCTTCTTGAAAAATGTCTTTGTTTTCATTCGGATTTTTTTTTTTTTGGTCTTCTTTAACATTAACTTTATGAGTCTTTGTAAAAGTGGCATTTTATGCTAAAGGCATAAGACTTCTTTTGAAAGGAGATCCATATAAAATGAATACACTTCTTAGTGATCATTTTAAGTAGAATACATCTTATAGGAAAGGGGTAGACATAATCCAAACATCTTTCCCAAACCACAGAAGAGTAGAGTTTTGGTGCTTTCCCTTCCCGTCCACTGAGTAAGTTCTCTTCATATAGATATCATTATATACCACCACAACACCACTGTCGAGTTCAGGGACTGAGTATAAACATTGGCTGCAACATTCAGGGGCGTTAGTCAGAGTACTCCAATTATCCAAACCATGCCCCTTTGTAGCAAAGAGGAACCTCTATAGGACCAAGCTTGCATGAGACCCTGTTACACTCTGTTTTCTGCAGTGCTCTCGTTCTTGCCATGCTATTTATACGTCACAACTCCAGAAAAAAAAATATATTTTATAGCAGCTCTGAATCTTTATCAGCTATTTCCTTGGCTGAATTCCGAATATGCCTTTTGACAATACTTTCTAAGACAAGGCAACACCACCTCATATGAGATGCCCTATTTATTCCATTATTGGTGACAACAACTTTGATCACTCTGCTGTGGAGGTATATACGTGTGTCTACTGTGTAAATCTATTCTTTTTGTCTTTGCGCTTGATACTTTGAGTGCTCATAAATATCTTATTTCTCATCAAACTATGCACACCATATCTGAACATCAATAACTTTCATAGCTGAATTAATTATTTGCATGAGGAGCTGCAATCTCAGATTTTCTCAGGTATCTCATTCTGTGACGGTTGTTGGTTAGAATATTACTTCTTTCAGTGTATTTATACTCAAATTAGTTTGGAGACTTAGATTTACTTTTTATGTAATAGGTCATTACAATTACTTAAAGTATTTATGATGATGCTTGGATTATCTTCAACAATAAGTTGGTATAATTTAGAAGCTGATTTTGGTTATTTTTTTGGGGGGGGCAAAGAGTATTACCTTTTCGGCCAACCAATTATTTGAGGCTCATTATAAGGGTTTAGCTCACTCATAAAATTAGATATTTATAGAAAGAAATCCAGTGACATTTAAAAGGACGTTGCCTGATATGTCAAAATCTAGGTAGTAATTTTACTATTTGTCTTTAGGGAGTCAGTGTTCAAAAAATTAATGAACAAGGAGGATCTGAAGAATCCATTGAGGATATATACAAATACCCTCCCATACAGAAACATTTTACTCATTTATACATGGTTAAATAGTGGCCCTAAAAATCTCCTCCATAATTGTCTACTCAGAAATTCTGAAAATGAATTTATTTAGAAAAAGATATTTATGCCCAAGCTTAGTTAAGTTTGTCTTACATTGCATATGGTTGCATATGAATACAACTATCAGTATAATTACATAAAACTATATAAAGATGCAGATGTACTGAAGGCCATCTACAGGTAGAAGGAAGAACATGAGTTCTTAGAAGCCAAAATGTAGCTTAAACGGGCATGTGGGTATTCTCGGGGAAAAATTGGGTTATGGACACTATGATTTCAAATTCTGGACCTATATAAACGTAAAATTTTGTTGTTTTAATCAAGCTAATTCAGTATAGTTAGCCATGGGAGCTTTTGGGATTTAGAATAAATTCTGTCTGTTGGAGACCATATATGTTTATCTCTTTTATTTCTATTCCAACGGAACTCGAGAGTGTTTTTTGTTTGTTTTTATTATCTTAAACCATAATAAATGCAATTCCTTTAAAAATCATCTGTGTATTTCTAATCAGATCATTCACTAATCTGTAGATACTCTATTTCTATTTCTGTTTTTAACTACTCTATTTCTATATTCTACTGTGCATCTCTTCCAGAAGATTTCCTCTACCTCCCCTTTTTGATAAGGATATAATAAGTACTCCTGTGTTTTCAGCCCAGTTTAATAACTTCTACATTGAATTATTTAGTCAGAAGATAGGAATGGAGCCAAAATGTATGCAACAGTATCTCTATTTTTTATTTTACTCTTGCTATATAATAGATATATTTTTAAAGTGTGAATTAAAAGTAGCCTTACTAGGAGACAATCTTACAGCAAACAACCTGATACTCTGCTTGCTCTTTGATCTCAAAACAAATAAATAAGAAAGAAAGGAGAGAGAGAGAGAGAAAGAAAAGCACTTCTCACAGAAAGAAGATAGTACAAAACTATGTTTAATGCAAAAAGCTAAATGCATTTGAGAAACTCTGAAATTAAGTTGAGTTTGTATTTTATTTTGGTCTTAACATATTAGCATAACTTTATATTTTAATATTATGTGCTGTGCTTTTATAGAGATTCAGACATTTATGTGATCATAGAATTCATTATTTTCAAAAATAGTTTATATCAGAAGAGCAACTAAAAGCCTTACAAATATCTAATGAGAATACAATTTGTTTCTGTGCAAGGCCACGTGTTATATTAGCATGCAGCTAAGCAGAGAAATTTGCCATTTCTAAGAAGTGAATTTCAAATCACGATGATGTAGCTTACATGAATTAGGTTGTTGTTTTGTTATTGCACAGTTCAGATTGTAGCTACAAATAAGGAATATGTCCAAAGTAATAATTGAAAAGATTCATTGTCACACTCTTTTTTATAATTAAAGAAACATATTTGTGTGTGTGTGTGTCACATGTGACTTATCACATGTATTCACTCATAGGTGTTTTTGAAACATAAAGCAAAAAAAGCCAGCCTACAAACCACAAAATTTAGACAACAATGCAGACACTAAGAGAGACTTACATAGATCTAATCTACGTGGGAAGTAGAAATTAGAAAAAGAGAAGATCTCCTGAGTAAATTAAGAGCATAGGGAGCATGGGGACCTTTGGGGAGAATTCAAGTGGGGAGGGGATAGTCAGGGAGGGGAGCAGAGAAAAATTCAGAGCTCAATACATAGCAATAAAAATTGTATACAAAAAACATCTAAGGATACTCTGTCCTGACAAACTGTCTCAAGATTGACACACTTCTTTTATGATTCTAAGTTTATAGCTTGCTTTTGTGCTTTCTTTTTCTCTCTGGGTAATATTTAAAGTTGGAAGCATTGTTTCTTAAAGAAATATGCAACGTGTGAAAGGGGAACGCATATCTTGATGGATATGATTATATTTTTTGTCACCTTTGATTCGGAGAGATGAACAAAATTGAAATTCTTTAGGAAAACATGGGCAGAAAATCCTGAAGATTGAAATAAACAATTTCAAAAGATATCCAGCTGCCATACCTGATGTGAATGCCAATAGCAGCTGTAGCTCCAAAACCTTAAGACAGGGTGAACATTCTGTCATCTCTATTTTTCATAAAGAAGAGCTAAATCTTCATTAAGGATGTTGAGATTGTATGATACCTGTAAACACACACACGAGAGAGAGAGAGAGAGAGAGAGAGAGAGAGAGAGAGAGAGAGAGAGAGATGAGTTCAGTTGCAAGCAAACTTTGCAGCATCCTAATGTAAATCAACAAACCCATATGCACATACATATAACGTACGACTTAAATATCTACAATCTGGAGCAAATTTCTAATGTATTTTTTCCTTTATAAGCATTGTCCCCCAGTGGTTAAAAGTTTATAACTTATCATAGCATGTACGATGTAGATGACATTCTAGCTGTACATGTCTAAAGCACCCTAGTCTTTTGAGAGGCATTAGGATATTTCTACATGGTCAATAAACCAAGCTTTGGTAAAAAGTAAGGATAAAAGAGTAAGCATGGTTATTTATATAAATATTGTCATATGGGTATGTTGAGTCATCATTCTTCCCTCCAACAGTCTCTCTGAATTCCCTGAAATATATTATAAGTTAAAATAAATGGAGAAGGCAAGCATGCAATTCATTCTTAATATTTTCTCTGGGATGGTTCCCACTGTTTTTCAACTCCTTCATTGATCAACTTACACCTCTAATCTTCTTAATTTTTAAATTCCATGAGTCTAACCTCAGCTGCTAATTTTGAATAAAACACAAAATAAAGATTTCAGTGCATTTTACTTTACATTTCATAGGAAAAAATCGCTTACAGTGACTTTGAAAACAGTTCTAATGTCTCTATGAATCATCAATTCATTCTAGACTTCTGTCAATAACTTTTTATCCACTCTCAATTCAAGGTACATTTCCAAGAAAAGTTAGATGTTTTTAGTAGTTTATTCTTTAGTAATTGTCTTTTTAATAGATGCATTGGAACTAACTCCCCAATAAAATTTCATAAGTATTGTAATAATAAAAAAATGATGATACTTCATTTGGTTTTGCAGGTGCTAACACTTGAAATAAAATGCATATTATATTGCTTCTATTTTACATAGGAAAATATTATATAAAATATTTGCAAAAATATACAAATTCCGAATATGCCTTTTGACAATACTTTCTAAGACAAGGCAACACCACCTCATATGAGATGCCCTATTTATTCCATTATTGGTGACAACTTTGATCACTTAAAACTACAGAAACAGATTTTGAATCCCTGCAGTGAACTATGGGTGTCTAAACTTCTCTCCCCTATTCACAGCTTTACCGTAATTTGACTTAGTCTTTAAGAATATTAAAATTGAAATAAAGAATAGTCTCAGTAGTAACAATATCAACTGGAAAATAGCACTGATGATGTAGTTCAACGTGAGCCCTGAAATCAGGTCAGTCTTCCAATTAGCAAGTATTGCCTGGTTTCCAAGTTCATTCACAGAAATTGTTAATAGTTATAATTTCCATTGTTTTTCTTTTAATGTTTTATTCCTTCCAGAACTCTGCTTGCTTGTTAAAATGGTTGTAAACTGGACTTACCTTAATGTTCATTCTCTATAGACCCAAGGAAAAAATATATATGTANGAGATCAAGGCAAGTCTCATCTAAAGAGCTAATTCCAGGACAGCCAGGGCTACACAAAACAAGCAACCCATTTACTAAACTGAGCACTTAATAACATTCATAAAATCATTTGCAAAATGGAGGGGAGTTTGACACCCCTGGTAGTAGTTTGACAACTTTGGCAGTCCTATGAATCTGATTGCCTTTTGGAGTTCTCTTATCATTTATTTATTATTTTTCAGTTAAAAATTAAATCTTTATTTGTGTATATATGTGCACCTATGTGATTTTACGCTACGAGCATACAGAAGGCTCACTGAAATTGGATGCTGGGAGCTGAACTTTGGTTTCTTGAAAGATGCGAATACTTTTCCTCACCAATCATCTCCCCACAGCCATCTTGACTCTTTCTCCTTAGCTAAAAATTATTTTTTACAAGTTACAGTATGTCGATTGATCTTACAGACAACTGGTACTCATGTCAGGTGTGTGCCTAGAGGTCTATGGACCAGCATGGTCACACACATTGTTTTTCAGGATTATTTTTATTTGTTCCACGAGGGTTCTAAAAATTCATGAATTAAGAGGATTTGGAGAAGGACAGCTCAAAGCATCAGCTTTTCCCCAAATGTGTCTGGAAGGGAAATGAGTCAGCTGCATGTCAGGGCAGCTCTACAGAATATATCTGTGAAATTCTCAAATCTTGACTGAAAATGAGCATCGGGCACCATTGTCGATATATTTTTGACATACTCTTCCCAGAACCTTGCCTCTCACAGTAATGGAAGTTTCCTAGAATTTCTACGGACGCAAGCAGACATTATTTCTTTTAATTTGATAACTAATTTTGATACAAATAATTAGATTCAAGTGTTTTTATTCTCCGGTTGATTAGCAATCATACATTTATAGTTTAGAGGCATGATTTTATTGTTCTCTTTCTCAGAAACTTCATGTAGAGAAAATAACATTATTGATTTATATGACAGGGTGGAATATGCATAGATAAACACACAAATGAAAAGATAAGAATAGTAGAGAAGATATCCAGGCTGTTAAATGAATGAAAACGAAGGGTATCTGTATAGACCTATGGAGAAAGAGATTTAAAATATGCTATATCTCTTCTTAATATGTAATTAGGTATCCTGACAAAAAAGAAAGCATAGTTACTCCATAAGGCTGTGAGTGACAGTATATGGATCCTGGGTGATGCATTCAGTCAGACACTGTTTTCATTCTGCTGGGATGGAGTTTCATCTTTTGTTTCTGGACTCATCATCACGGCCAGCAGAAGCACACTTGTGCCATTACTGGAGAAAATTTTCTTTGGTTTCATTTTGTTCAGAGCAATAAGAGGAGCCTTTATATCCATGTCAGTCCCGTCAGAGCTCATCTTTGTGATTCTTTACAAATAGCAAGTATAGGCTGAGTTCAGAAAAGACATTGTGGTCACCGGAAGAGAACAGCATGTAACGTTAAAGGCTTTGAAAGCTGGAGTGAAGTTAAGAATACTTAGCGCACTTGCAAAGAACCCAGATTTGGCGTATAGAACCAACAGGATGGTTCATAACCATTTGTACAACATTCTGCCTTTTTGCGGCCTATGCAGACACCAGGCAGGGATGTGGTGCACTTGGGTATAAGCATGCAAATGCACACATACGTAAAATGAAAATGAAACATTTTTAAAATATTAAAATCTTTTGTAATAAGTGTTAAAATATCTATGTTATTACTTCTGAAATTCAAAGCAATGTTACAAGTTTAAGGCCTGGATAACAAATAACTCTACAACTCAATAATAATTGATATTGAATAGTGGTACCCAATTGTATTTTAACATTATCAATTTGCATTTAGTCAAAAGTTATTACAGCTTTTATTTGTTTTGTTTTGGAGTTGAGAAAACTAAGCCAGACAACCAAAGTAACTTCTTTCTAAGTTCATCTGTTCACTATTTAAATTTGGTGGAGGTTTTTCCTACAATGTCTTGTGTGGACATTTGGGAAATAGATTTCATTTAATATTCAGTACTACTTTTATTTGTCTATTTTATTATTTTTATGATTAAATTTTCTTTCACAGTGTGTGTCAGCGGTTAACACATTTACTCATGAAGAAGACTATGGTAGATTCCAGGTTTTCTGTAATGCTATGATGGGGAGCAACCCTACTATAAACCTACATGTATTTATTAAGCTTTGTTTATACATAAATTTCTAATTTATTCTTGGGCATAATAGTACTAAGTCACATGATAATATGACACTCAGCTTTGAAAGAGATTTCAAAAATGCCTTCCAAAGTGGTTGCAACTTTTTCGGTCATACCAAAGTTGATGGGACTTCCTGTTCCTGTAAATACTCAGCAGAAATAGATATTTCCATTCTAAGGATTTTTGATAATTCAGTTTCCTAGTGACAAATCATACCAGAAAATTATTTTATTGAGAGTCAAGTGTTTTTTTTTCCCATATGATATATTCGGATCATGACTTTTATTCATCTCACCCAGGTCATCTCTATCTCCTCACCCTTCAAATCTAAACCTTCTTCCTCACTGTCTTAAAAAAACAAATATGCCACTGAAAAACAATAATAAAAATAAACAAGCTAACAGACAGAAAACCTAGCCAGAGCACATGAAATATATGCACATGCTATTTCTCTTTCTTTCTCTCCGTCTTCTCACTCTCTCTCTCTCTCTCTCTCTCTCTCTCTCTCTCTCTCTCTCACACACACATACATGCACACACACTAACAAAACCCATAAAAACACAAAATAGGAAATCATAATATACAAAAAAGTAAAAGAACAATAAGGCATAAAATGCAATATGAGATATCTATCCTAAAGGAAGTTTTGGTTTATTTCATTTTGACCTTCTACTGCTAGACATGAAGCTTCCCTTTATTGCTGTTGTATACTCAGTGAGAATTTCTTGGATAAACTATGTTTCTCCTTTGAGGATAATTGTTAAATGGAGATACATTTTTGGTAGGAATGGAGCTTCATGTCTCTTTCTCTATCTCAGCACCAGGACCTCTCTACATGCTTCCATATATATGTGAGTTCATATGTGTGCTAGCCTTGTTGTTTTGCTACCATAAATCCACTCTGCCTCTTAAAAATATTTTGACTTCTCTTCCACATAACTAATTGAAACCTGATAATTAAGGTTTGTTGAATATAACCCATATTGGATTGAATGTTCCGAGGTTTCTTATACTCTGTACATTGTCAAATTGTGAGTCTTTATTATATCCCATCTACTTCAGAAAGAAGCTTCTCTGATGATGATTGAGTGAGACATTGATCTATGGGTCTAGCAGAATATCATTAGGAGTAATTTTATTATGTTCTTCTATCAGAACAATAGTGTTTGTTTTTTCTGCAGGCCCATGGCCTTTATGGTTTAAATTCTTGGCTAGCTAAGTAAGTGTAAATCATGGGTCGCAGCTAATTGATAGTCTTTTAACTCAAAAAAAAAAAAAAAAGTTGGTTACTCTTGTGACTTTTGTGCCACTATTGCATTAGCATGTCATTCTGGCAGTTCTTCAAAACAGATTAAAGGTCCTGTAACTGGGTTGCTGTTTATCTTTCATTTCTGGTAGCATGCAGAGTACCTTCCAGTACCCTGAACATTAATTCATGCACTAGACACCAACTCAACTACTCCATGTTTATTAAGATATGTAAATTTTGTCCTTAGCCATCGGCCTTACCATCATCTTGCAGAGAAGAAACAGTAGCCTTGACAAAAGCCTAAGTTGTTGGAGGTCTTCCATGCAGTCCCTCTGACCAAAAGTACAATTAGATGAACCACATTTCAGACATGGAAGATTGCACTTGGTAGTGAAAGATGACTAGCTAGAAATGTATTTTCCTCAATATTTGGTAACTTCATTTAGATTTCTTTCATATATCTACATAGTTTTAAAAAGTTCTATAGTTTGTTTCATTTGACTTCACAAATAACCATCAGTGATAGCAGGAAATTTTGATGTCCATTTCCAGTCTTTATATCAAATATCACAAAATCAGAATTTTTGCTTATTTTTTATTATTTGAATATTTTTCATAGGGTATATTCTGATAATAGTTTCTCCTCCCTTATCACACCTCATACCCCTTCTAACACCTCACTCATCTAAGTTTAGGCCTTCTTTATCTCTTTCTGTAGAAAACAGTCAAAACAAAACAAAACAAAAAACACAAAGAACCTGAACAAAATGAAGCAGACAAACAGGAATAAAGAATAAGAAAGATAATATGCTGATTTATTTTGAATTTAAAGATTTTTAAAACATCTTTATCAATTATTTTTTTTGTTTTTTCCTTACTTATCTTTTCTTTTGCTTCAGTTTCCTTATTAATACCATTTCGGAATAATTTTCAAACTTAATGAAGAACTATATCCAAAATACTTAAACCAAAATACTCACTGTGGTATTCCCATCAACAGTTTGTATAGCATTGTAAATATGTTGCTAATTGATAATCAAAAATATTAATGGCAGAAAACATGGACAAATGAAAATAATAAGTTCATTTAAGAATGAACAAATTTTCTTGTCTGGATTCACATGATCACATTGTAAGTGGAATCATACAACTATATATTATTTATACTTCAGCTTTTATTCTCTTTGGAAAAGAAACAATAGGAACAAGAAATTTCTTCCCTTTGTTTTATTAACACTGGGTCTTTGTCTTCATATTTTCTGAATATCTCTTGGTGGGTAATATGTTAACCATGGCATCACTGTCTATATTAATCTTTATCCTCTTTAGTAGCACACATAAATAAAACTGATAAGGTAATGCTCACTTTCAATCTAGTAACAGAGAACCTGAGACAAGAGGATCACAACTTTGAAATCAGTCTTGACTATAAAACCAGTTCAAGACCTTCCTGACCTAAAAAAAAAAAAAAAAAAATTAAATTA
>NW_026067927.1:7401891-7447928 GCF_014885135.2 Alexandromys fortis | reverse complement strand
CTTGGCTAGCTTATGCCCGAAATAACAACACACAAACTGTATTCATTTAAGAACTGCTTGGCCCATGAACTCTAGCTTCTTACTGGCTAGCTCTTACATATTGTTCTAACCCATTTCTAATAATGTGTGTAAGCACCCCAAGGTGCGCTTACCGGGAAGATTCTAGCCTAAGTCCATCGTGGGTTGGAGCTGCCTGGGAGAGCAGAGCATGGCGTCTCTGCTCCAGAGAGCAGAGCTGTCTGGTCCCTCTGGAAGTAGAGCAGAGTCTGACCTCACTTCCTCTTCCGCCCAGCATCCTATTCTGTTTATTCCATCCACCTATGTTCTAAGCTATGAGGCCAAGCAGTTGGTTTATTATAATTAACCAATTACCTTTCTCCATCAAGGCCTTGTGAATGCAAGAGAAAGCAATAAACAGAATGAATATCTTCTAGTCAGCTAACTATGGAGAATCGATCTGCTTGGAGTATAATAAATATTCACATAGTTTCTGCATAACTCATACTAAACTAATTCTCCAGGCAATGTCATGCCTCACGACAGTGTGGGAGTCGATTTGCTAGTTTATATAAGATTGCTTTTCTTCTGGGGGATATGGGTAGAAAATTGATCGTGCATAATTCTATGACTTTCATCCATAGTAATATGCCACAAAAATGAGCAGATGTTGAAATTATGCCTTTCCAAATAAATTAATAAAGTAGTATAAACTTTGTACCTTCAAGTAGGCATTGTTTTATCAATAAGTATATATTATACATAGTTAGACTAGAATTTATATAGTTAGAATTTTATGTATTCTATTATATATTATATAATATATTACTATTTTATACGTATACACATACATATACAATCTAACTATAAAGAGAAATAAGCTTGGCTTCACACTTGTGACATTGGTTAGAGCAAGGGACTTGAAGACTCATAAGTATATTTCTTCTCTACACACCTTGGACCATGTCTTTTTTGAGACATGGTCTCATGTAGCTCAGGACAAGAAGTTCCCTAAACTTCTGACCTACCACCCAACTGCTGAATGTACCACCATGCCTGGTTTATATGATTCTGTCCTTTAAACCCAAGGATTTGTGCACGGTAAGCCAGCATTGTACCATCTGAGCTACTTATCTCTTGATTTATTTATTAATGTGTAGTCTTAGATAAATGCCACGCTTCAGGCAATCCCTAGCCTTGGCTTGGTGTTTCCCTCTTTCAATGAATGGCAGCCAAAGAGGGAGGGACAAATGGTGTTCTTAAATGCAAATAACGATGAGTAGGTGATGCAAATGAAAGTGAATCTTAGCTCGTCAAGTGCAATTTTATTTTTTCAGAGATGGTATTTAGAGCCTTTTTATTTATGGCTATGTCAAACTTACATCAGCTTTGAGTGTGCTTGTGCTTGCACAAATTATGTGCACTTCAATAATCATACAGATATTTCAAATGGGCTAGCATTTGTGTCTTCCTGGGGGAAGGCCTGGTTCATTGGATTCAGACATGATAGGAACAGACCTATATGCAGCCTGTATCTTCATAGTAAGAGCAAAGGAATTTTTTTTCATCTGTTTGCTACCTGCTGCTACACACATGAAAACAATAAACCAATATGTAAATACTTGGAGAACTTAGCATTGTAGTGAGGCTGGGACATCTTTCCACTGGATGTTTAAAAGGAATATGCCTGCATTGAACTAAGAAAAGAATACTCAAAAAAGAAATATTCTCAGTTTTTCATGCAGAGTACGATTTTCATCTTCCACTCATTTTTGTATTCACAGATCTTATTAATGGAGGGAAGATAAACTGCCATTTTCTGTGCTTTGCCTTTGTAAAATTGCTATGAAAGATAAAACTCGATTATAAAGACAAAAACAGAAGGCAACACTCTTTCCTGGATATGTCTTTGGTGTCCTTTTTTTCTGTCCTTGACAGAGTACTCTGAATAATGATAATCACACTACGATTCTCTTTTCTTCCTTCTCTGAAAAAAAAAAAAAAAAGCTATTCCTGTATGATTACTAGAGTTTCTGATACCATTAGTTGACAATATAAAATAACAAACATATCCAACATATTTAAGGACAGTGGCAAATTATAATGTAAAATTAAATAAAAGATAAGGCCCACTGTTTGACTTCAGAGCTGTTAATACAGCAAAGTATTCTCAAAAGATACTCTGTGAGACCCTTGTTCTGTTGCGTGGTTCTTCTCCAAGCAAACCGAGCCACGCACAAGCATAATGCCTTCCTCTCCAGTTCACCTAAATTAGCATAAATTATATTGGTACCTTAAATTTTGCAAATACTAATAACATTGTCTGTGGTTCTTGCTCTTCTTCAAGTTTTTCTACACTTATTTTTTTTCTTGTCCTCAATATATGCTTTTAAATTCTGAATACATGTATAATGTCAATACAGTCAAACCCATCTCTCTTAATGCCAAATCTGAACAGGTTTGTTAGACCACATCAAAATAAAAAGGCATAATGGCACCAATCTTGAACACTCGCTTCATATAATATTCAGAAGCACACTCTCTGTTCTTTTAATAATAGCCATGTTCCCTCTCTTCTAGTGTAGATAAGTTTAGTCTTCTTTGTGCTTCACTTAGACTCATGAATATGAATGTTTTCATGTCTGGTTTCTTTCCTCTAATTTATTGTTTTATTTCTTTATCATGTTAATTGTCACCATCACCAATCTCTTTTTTCTTCTGGCTCTGAAAGGTGACTTTTATAATATTTCTCTGGGGTTACATTTTATTATACAGTTCAATGTTACTCGGTAGGAATATTCATGTTAAGGTCCAGCCCTGTATTCGTTAAAGCAATGATAAGTCCATCTGTTCTTACCATTGTGGTACTCTGTAGGTCTCTATGCTACTTCAAAAACACCTCACTGTTTTCCTAAAGAAATTCATTTACTAACAATACCATTTATTGCAAAGAAAAATTGCTTTCTACTGTTTTGCCTTATAGTTTTTTTTTACTGTTATGCCAGACGCAATTGCTCTGTTTTCTCCAACCGTTATAATCAAATACACATCATAAACATTGATTGAGTAACGAGATAGTGAGGCCACAGAGATAAATGTGTGGCTTGCAGATAAACAATGGTTAATAGTTTATTCTGTGAAGTCAACAAGCCTTGTTACAAATCCTTGCAAGCTCCTTTACAGAAAACACTGAATCCACCTTTATTCCCATGAGATCTACCTTCAGGGTTTATGTCTAGCATCATGAATATCACTAACTCACATGAGCCACATCATGTTAAGAAAAACATGCCTCTATATATGATTTGCATTAAGATTTTAGAAACAAACTTTGTCTCCCTAGAAATATCATTTGTGAAAAGCATATCAGACAAATAAAAATTACAACATGAGATATATGTACATGCAAAATTGTCAGCAACTTATTATAGTCACTACTGATGGCTAAATATGAACTTTTATGAATCCTTAATAGGAGAGGATATTAAAAGGTATCAGAAACACTATGTAAACTTGAATAGAAATGACATGATGTCTTTGGTGTAATCAAAAAGATTAGAAGAAGAATAAACTGGATATAAACATGACTGTCTATAGATTTAAAGTTAATTAATATTGATTCTTTATGCACCTAGAGGCACTAATGCACTAATGGCATTATAATGTTTTGGGAAAGAATATAACCACTACTTTGGTATTATATATCAAGTGAAAACACTTTGAATGAATGGTTTCTTTTAACTCTCCCTGCTTTCAAGTGCCATATAGGCGGGAAGGGATGGCAACCCACAATCTTGATGCTTATCAAAGGACCATTATAATATAAATTATAATATTTACTATATTATAATAATATATGCTATATATTTTATACATTATAAATCATGTTAAGTGTCACCTCAAAAAGTGTTTATATTTACATGGTAGACTTTTAACTAAAATCCCATGACCATAACGACTAGAATTCATTTTTAATTTTTTCATGTGAATAAAGGTTGTAACCACATGCTTTCATGGCAAGTATTTTACTCACTGAACCAACTCTTAAATGAGCATATGATGTCTTTACCTGAGTCCATGAACCAGAGAGTCAGTGTGACTGAATGGACTCTATTAGGGCCTGATTCTGGAAAATCTAAAATTGATGAAAAATTATCCTTCTATTCCTGCATTGGAGCAATCCAGTGAATATCAACAATCAGCACCACATGGAAGGATGCATGCAGGTTGATGGGTTTAACGGTTTGTGAGTGTTTTCCACACTCAATGAAAGCTTCCAAATCTCATCCATTGAATGAAAGACACTTGATCAGAAGGCATTTCAAAGACTCCACATTAAAGAAAAGATATTTTGAACTTCTAATACTTCTCACTATGGAGATAAGTGCTAGGTTTTATGGAACAACCTGTTACTTTAGGCTTGCCATTTGCTTTGAACAGAAAGGTCTTGCTTGTTAATTCTAAGATTGTGCTTGACTTTGTAGCTTTGTCAATAGATTTTTTTTTTTACTTCTAAGTTTTGATCACTTTAGAGGCCAAGCGAAGAAGGGAATATTTAACAATGTGGGAGCCAAGGCTATGCTGAGAAGTGCTTGAAGAGTTCAAGAATGTTCTTACTACTTTTTGTTTTAATGTTGCACTTAAGTGAACCAATCTTAAAGACTTCATCTTGGAAAGCAGACTAATGCTGCAATCATGGCTCATCAAACTATGGAGTAACTATGGGAAGCGAATTTTCCTCTTAGAATCTGGATGTCTTTTGCTTTAAAACTAAATCCAAAATAAAAGATCTATGTAATGTTGTAGTAATTTATATGACATGAAGTACTTAAAGCTTCAATTTTTTCAATCTCTGAAACATTAGTTATTGCTGTCGAATTATTCTTGGCTCCATTTCTTGCCCAGCATGCTGCTTTGAGGTTATCTGAACATTAGTATGGTTTATGGTTCTCTTAGTTATTATTGCTTAAAACTCAGTCTTTGAATTATTTCCTTCCTAATTCAAAACAAACAGTTGCTATCCATTGTCTTTATGGCAGTTAAACACCTTACCCTTTGTTTCTCTTAGCACATTTTTTACTAGTAATATTTATAAATTCATTTTCCAAAAATGAGTACCTCATCTTTGTCCTTGCACTATGACACCTTCATAGTGAAAGTCCTAGACTATGACACCTTCATAAAATTCATGATGATTTCCTCTGCTTTAACATTATCACAGAATTTATAGTTAGTATCAACACACATTTATTATTTCCTAGTTTGTATGAGCCATCAGTCAAGTCAGAAGGGCAATTGTTTTTCTTGTGTAGAGATTTAAAATATTATACCATGATTTTATCCAAGATGGAGGTCTCCTCTGAGACTCACCTGCACAAGAATTCAAGCTCAATGTGTCCTGGTGGTCGCCAACACTCAGAGCCTTCTAGTTTGCTGAACTGAAGGAATCAACTTTTTTTTTCTTACATCAACAGATGCCCATCTACCACACTTTGTTCTTCATGCCCTTTCTGTGTGACAGCTCATGTTCACATTATTACACAAAGCCTCCCACTCTGCTGAATTCTATTGATTCCATGTCAGTCACAGAATGGGGATACTCTTATGTATCCTCAGATTCTTGAATAGCAAAAGGGATCTTTTCCAAAGAAGTTTCATCCATGCCATCTTCTTGTACACTTTGCAATTCTCATTACAAATCAATGTAGGCAGCTTTGAATCATTTTATTATAAATAACACTTATCTGATAATAACATGCTTAGGATTATTGACTTTCTGTGTTTAACTGCCTTTTATACATAGCTTAAGTCCCCGACATTTTTGGTGATGCTGTGCCTGCTTTATGTATTATGTAAACCACCAAAACCATAATTTAAAAAGCTTATGGCTTTAATTTTGAAGATTTTCATATAGGCCAAGGATTTTAAATGGGCAGCTCTAACATCTAATCTTTCTTCTTCTATCAGAGTGTTATTTAGCTTTATTCATGCCCTTTTGACTCATCTTCTTCTGCAAGTTACAACTCATCAATTCACTGTTAGTATATGAACTTGGCCATAAGCTTCCTGTAGCTTGTGGTAGAGCTTGTAAAAAAAAAAAAAAAAGACAGAAAAAGACTTGTCATAAGTCTGAGTCTTTAGCATGGTTGCTTTGTCTTGGGCTCTGCTCTGAGAACTGTGGTGAAAGAGGCTGAGAATGGGACATCAATAAGTAGGATGCAGAGCTTTTATGAGAATGATAACAAATAGCAAAACTCAGAGAAACCCAGGAATTTAGTGATGAAGAATGTCTCAGAGAAATGTGTGACATATTTGTTGAGTGCCATTTGAATGTAATTGGTTTCCTCACAGTGGTAAGGTGGTGGACCCCGAGATATGACAAATAAGGAATTTCTTGTACAACTATTGTTTCTGTTCCCTTTACTTGAGCCAAATTGGTCTTTCAAAGTTCGGTTGACATTTAAGCTTCCCCTTGCCTTTGAGGCTGATTTCTTTAAAAATTTTCATTTTTGATTACCCTCCTAACTTTGGCCTCTCCCCATCTTCTTGGCTCTCATCCCCAACATTCTTTTATTAGGTTTTATTTTTGCCAGCCAAGGTAAGAATAGTACATAAAGAATGGAAATAAATAATTGTCTATATTCAGTAAAATATAGTTTTGACTTATGCAATGAAATATGTGATTCACTGTGCTTTTATTTGTTTTTTTTTTTTCTGGTGTCTTCACAAATTAACAGGACATGGATGTGAAAACACAAATTGGATTCAGTGTCTTAGTTAGAGTTCCAATTTTGTGATTATTTAAAAAGTGACCATAAAATAAGAGGGGGAAAAAGGTTTATTTTAGCATAGAGTTCCACATTATAGTCCATCACTTAGGGATGTCAGGGAAGTAAATCAAACAGGACAGAAACCTGGAGGCAGGGCTGATGCAAAGGTCTGAGAGATCATGCTTACTGGTTTGTTACTCATGGCTTCTCAGCCTACCTTCCTATAGCAACTCAGGACCTCCAGCACGGGGGCGGAACTACCCACAGTGATGATCCCACATCAATCATCAATCATGACAATTTCCTAGAGACTTGCCTGCAGGCCACTCCTGTGGAGGCATTTTCTTGATTAAGATTTCATCTTTGCAGATGACCCTAACTTGTATCAAGTTGGCATAAAGCTAGCTAGTCAGTCAGCTATAAGGGATCAAAACTCGCCAGGCTGTAACTTACATTGCCTGTTATGAAACAAGATTTAATGCAGAGCATGAAGGGTTAAATGGCACTATGTGGAGTAAATCAGAGAGCAGTAATACTCAGGAGAGTGAGTGGTTTATCATGGAGGCTTCTCATTAAACATTCAAGTCTGCATATCTTTTTATCTTCTTTACACATCCAATTTGTTATCTTTAAAGTAAAATTACTTTACTGTTACTTATTCTTTAAGAATTAATATGCATCTCCAATACACAAACAGCAACGATACTTAACAGATAGCTACTTCAGAAGTGATGACAAATCCCCCACAAAAGACCCATTCAAATGTCTTGCAAATAGGAACATTCAGGGCATCCGTAGTGCCGTGATCAGTGTTATCGCTGTCATCATCATCACTGCTGTGGAGCAGCAATACACTGGGGGCCTTTTTCTCATTTAATTTCCTCTACATACTTATCACTCCGCCCTTTTAACAGAAAGTTGATTTTTCTGAGAAAATACAGCTAAGTCACTGAGAATCTTACAGAAACAGGCCATGTAGCTGTGAAGAATTTGGCCCACAAATTCTATAGGAGAACAAACACGTGATGCTTCCAGCAGGAACAAAGCACACATACAAAATACCCGTGTACTTTGTTAAAAACCACAATTGCTTTTAAGGTAGGCAAGGCTCCTTTCAGTTCCCATTCAATCGCATTACACAAAAGCCTGTGCAATTATATTTTAATACTTCCATTCAGGTGAAATCCAAAGTATGTCAGTCTGTGCTGCCTTGGTTATTCAAGGTATTTCTTGAGTCATGTTTTTCAGGATGCCTTCCTGGCGATGAGAAATGGAATTCATTATCTTCACTAATACTTTGCAGCTAAATATAAAATACATTTTCAAATAAAGGCTAAAACTTTTGAATGTCTGACCAAATGGCTGGATCATTGCTCAAATGTTACCACCATGCTGTTTGCATGAGTGATTTGTACAAAGGGCCTTAAAGTAAGTCAGTGCTTATATGTTGCTTTATCAATGGCGACAAAGAAGTTTTTAGCTTCTTATTCTAAATTGGGGGACAGTGCTATTTCTAAAAATATTTTCTTTTTAGTCTTGGTAGGAAACAAAGTTTTTATTTCTTACCTCTTTCCCTTACTTTCATTTCTGCTGCTGTGAAAAACAATACTCTGATAAAAAGCAGCTTGGGGAAGAAGGGGTTGATTTTTGCTCACAATTCTAGATTGTGTTTCTTCTCTGCAGGAAAGTCACGGTGGTAAAACCTCCAGAGGGCTGATAACATGGTATCCGCAGTCAAGAACTCATGCCATACATGTTTGCTACTAGATGTGTTTTTTCTTCTCATCTGAAATCTAGGCCCCCAAACCAGGGAAGAGTGAAGAATTACCTTCCTGCTGGGTCTTCCCACAGCTTAAGACAATTGATAGAATCTTTACGAAACACGTCCACTGGCCAATTTGATCTAAACAATCACTTATCGAGATTTTCTTTTTGGATGTTTCAAGGTCGTTTGAAGCTGACAATTAAAATTAACTTTCATCCCTCTTGTACACAATCCTCCCCTCCCCCGATCTCCTCCCTCCGCCTCTCTCTCTTATACATGCACATTCTCTGTCTCCAGCTCTTATTTCTTTAACTTGCAATATCTGAGTGTTTGCGTGTGGATTTGTGTAATATATACAGTCTAAGATGGAAGGAAAATGTTGTTTTCTTTCCAAATCAAAAAAGAAAAATGCGTAGAGTCTGGAACGACAACAGAAATAGCTGCTTTGACTCACAATCTCCCTGCTCAGAAATATAAATTCTGTCCTGAAGGGAATTCTCTTATGTGTCTAGAGTAGGCATCTTTCCACACACAGAGAGCGAAGTATGTGCAAAATCATAAGTCTCCTTAAGAACTTGAGAAATCATTAATCTTGTATTATCTTTGTGAAAATGGGGTTGAGAAATTATTTATATTGTAAGCTCCGATGCAAGGCAATTCAAGTTCCAAGGGAGTGAATTTCAGCAAAACCTTAGAACCCCCCTCCCACCTTTTGGAATTGTATATTCTCTCATTTACTTTGCTATTCATCTGTCAGTGCACCCATAATATACAATGCTAGCTTCTTATTTCATGACTATGAGGAAATAATTTACTAATGCTGTTACTTAAAGTAAATCTTCTATGACATCTATGAAATTGTGGAGGGTGTGGTCTGTGCAAGAAAGCTGCTATACCATTAATGGAGATTTAGGTTAAGAAAGAAAGGCCATAGTATGATTATTATAATTTTATTTGAAGCTTACAGGAGATTTTCTGGCTTTTGTTTTGTTTTGTTTTTTGTTGCTGTTGCTGCCATCGTTTTGTGGTGTATATTTTACCCCATGAGATCTCAGATAAGAAAAGTGAATCAGACTCAGAGTTAGTGACTGTCTTTGAGATCTTCATGCCAGTTTTTTGTTGTTAAAAAAACCCACATATGGGGGGCTGGAGAGATGGCTCAGCGGTTAAGAGCATTGCCTGCTCTTCCAAAGGTCCTGAGTTCAATTCCTAGCAACCACATGGTGGCTGACAACCATCTGTAATGAGGTCTGGACAGAATATTGTATGCATAATAAATAAATAAATATTTTAAAAAAACACATATGATCATCCCTAGAAACAGCGTGTTTTTCATTATTTTAGAATGTGACCTGAATCGAAAATAATGAAGGAGATTACAGACACAAAATCAAAGTTGACACTAACTTATCTATTGTGGTTACTGAACAGTTATTCATTTAAGAAATAGAAGGGAAATCATTGTTACTGTAAGACTGCACATATGAAATGGTTCCTGCTTCTCATAGGACTATGCCTTTTTTGTTCCCTGAACAAGAATCTGTAAGACTGGAACTAAGTCCCCAAAACCAGTGGCTGTTCCTCTGTTGACAAATTAAAGGATATGGAGACCTACTTCCCAAGGTTAATAGAAAACTGTCAAGAAGCAAAATGCTCAGGGTTGTTGGTATTAGTCATTTCAATGCTTCGAATTATGGGTGTATCTTATAAAACACAGACAGAAGGAGTTTGATATCAAGAACTGAATGCCATTGAATCTGGGGAAGCCAGAAGTTAAATGAATTGTTAAACAATGTGTATTTAGAAAGTAATGCTTTTTAAATTCTTGTTCAGTGTGTTTTTTTTTTGTCAGTATGTATTTTCACTGGCTATGCTCAGATGTATCATCATCAGTGAATTTTAGAGGTAAAAGTATAATTAGCACAAAGGCTATATTATATCTTCTGTAAAATTAACCATCCCATAAAAGCACAGCTAGTGGCTCTGGTCACAATTCTTTACAATTTAATGGTAGGGGTCCATAATTACTAGAAGGCCTTTGCAATACAGGCAAGTTTATGAATTATAGCCTTATAAGAAACTTGCAAAAAATGAAAAAAAAATTCCAAAGCAGATATAGAAGAATAACAAGAGGTGATGTATTTTCCCTAAGTATGGTAGGCAAATCTCACAGCTGGCTTTTCTAGAAATGCTAAATTTTATGACTATCTTGCCACACTCAGAACCTCAGCAGTGTTTTCATGCTTGGGTTATTGGTAAGGTTGTTGATCTGGGGTGAGAACCCTGTTGAAATTTACATGGCACACTGACCTTTTGCTTGGAATGCTTACCAGAATTACTTGAAATTCAATCATGCAATGAAGTTTTTGAGTTTTACCTTAAGATTCTAGGATTTGTTCCTTCTTTAGTGCACCTGGGACTCTATGTGGCTAACACATTTTCAGGCAGTTCTAGTACTGCTGATATGAAGACCACACCTTGAGAATGACTTACACAGAGAATGGCAAGGCCCTTGATCTCTAAGAGGAGTCCATGGTAATGTGCTAGGGGATTTGAAGAAAACATAATAAAGGATATGTATTACATGTTTTTGTGGTGTTTCAGGAACATTTTCAGTATGTTTTATTTAAAAAATAATATCAATATTTGTGGAAATGAATCACAAACCTTTCATAACATGTTCCAGAGAATACACAAGACCTTGCAGATGTGTTTTATAATCATAGTTGTCTTCTTCTACCCATGAGTTCGGTCACCCCTCTGACAGCCTACCTTGCTGTAGGTTGTCAACCAATTCTACCCAAATATTCTAAAATTTAGAGTTCCTTATTAGCAAATGTCTATTTGACTAATCTTGAATTCCCAGGACATTAAAATAGAAACTGAATCTTGAAATTGAAATAGAAAGTTTCAAAAATATTTTGTCTTTTAAGTAAACCAGATACAAAGATAGAGCACTTTTTTATTGGGTAAGATGATACTAGCCTTGGTCTCTCGCATTGTCGGAGTTAGAAACAATACTTAAAAGCAGTTACACAATGGAGTGATATTTTCTGAGACTATTCTGTGCCACCCAGCCATTACTTCATTAGATTATTTACTGATGTTAGCCCGTTATTACCATTAATTGAAAAACAATTGGTAAAGAGATAAGTAAATGTATATCATTAGTATATCCTATGTGTGGTGACACTAGTCATCAATTGCTTGAATGAACTTACAATCTTCTTAATTATAAATTTGTTAATAGTCTGTGTGTGATCACATGCCTGTAAGTTCTTGGGGAGGTCAGAGGCTCATATAATGTGTCTTTCTCAATTTTTACTCATCTTCAACTTTGAGATAATCTTTCTTTCTCACTGAACCTAAAGCTAGCTGATAGACTTCACTGGCTGGCTAGCAAGTCAAAGATTGCTGCTCCTTGTCTACCCCGTCTCGGAGATTATGAAGACTTCCCACCATATCTGTCTTCTTCCATTGGTTTTGGGATCCATAGAAAAGACCTCATCCTTTCTAGACAAGTACTGTTTAGATTGAGTCATTTTCCCTTTCTTGCATATGCCCACTTCTTTCAAATGCAATACAATTTTTTTTTTTTTTTTTTGGAATTTGTCACCAAGAAGAGGTATGTTGAAAAAAAAAAAAGTCAGTTTGGGTGTGACGTTCAGCAAGCCAAGGCTCTTATGGACAAACCCAACTGCTGACGTTTAGTGATCTACCCATATGGTGGAAATAAAAATGTTATCCCAACTCCTGCGTGTTCCCCTTTGACCTCCACAGGCAAGGAGACATACAGAATAAATAAATAAAAGGAAATAAAAACTTAAGAAAAAATTATCACAACTCAGACAGAATAATATCAATAAAGTATATTTTGAACACTTTGTTTATTCAAAAAGCTAATGTTTTTGTTATGTAACTCTTATGTAATATGAGCAGCTATATTCACACATTCACTCAAAAATGCACCCTAGTTAGAGACAGAATTGGAAGAAGACCACAGCAAACTACAAATGGAGGTAGGTTTAAATACTTACAACAGTTAAGTGAAAGGTGTGATCTTTTTTCAATCCTTGAGGCTTTTCTGGATGTTTCCTATAGAGTCTGACTGTCCTATCTTTATTAATTTGTTCCTGACTGCTCTTTAGAATGGAGGTGCTAATTAACTCCTTAACACTTCTTTGCACAGTCCAGTGCCTTCTGAGGTGTTTCTTTGAGTTGCTTACAAAAAGAGGTGTGTTTCCCACCATGAGTATGTAATACATTTGTAATTAGAAACTTGAAATAACATATAACTTTTAAAGGCATGTAAGCATCCTGTTCGCTTTTCAATTCACAACTAGCACTTCTCAGTGGGCTAGTGTGTCAAGTAGATTCCATGGTTTACCCCATGACATTTTGAGCTGGTTTCCATTAAGAATGACCTAAGGACGGAAGGATGGATATATAGATAAAAAGCTTTTTTTTTTTTTTTAAGTAGGACATAATTAGACTCTTAGGACATAAACAGTTTTATTACTGAACTGCTTCAGCATCTCTTTTCACTTCTTAGCTTGAGGCAGGTTTGGAAAAAGTTACATAAGCTGGACTTGAGCACACTCTGCAGTCAAGGAAAGCTTTAAACTTTGATGTTCCCACATCAGCTTCTGAAGTAGTTGAGAGCACAGGCCTGTGGCACAAGACTTCTATGATTTTCACTGTAAATGCAGTTGCCCCGAACAATAGGTTCCTGCCAAAGGAGTCATTTACATACAGAGTTTTCCAGTTGGCTATGTTAATGTTTTCTGATACTCAATGCTTTGTTTGATGACTTCAAAATATGTCCTCCAACTATCTCTATATTGTTATTCTCAGGTAGAATTCCCCTTATTGTCAAACAGGAGAGAAATTACACACAATTGAATAAAACTATTCATTTCTAATCATATTTATCTTTGTTCAAAACGTGAAAGAGGTTCAGGCTTGTGACTTGAAATTTTTAGGATTTGTTGTTGTTGCTTTTATCTGAAAGATCAGTTTTTTTTTCCTCCATCCTTTTTATTTTGTATATGCTACCTTATATTTATTTTACTTTGTTACATCTTTACCATTATTATGAAGATTTTTAATAATTCTCTTAAGAAACATTTTTAGCTTTTTGAATACTTCTTACCTTGAGTTCTGCATCCGCATCACTCCTGTCCTTCCAACTCTTCCCATGCGCTCTCCTCTTCCTCATGATCTCTTTTTTAATTATGGTTACATGCATATAATGCATATACAACCTCTTTAGCCCATTTAGCATTTCTCATATAAGCAAATGTCCAGAGATAGTGACTTGGGGCAGCAAAACCTATGCAGGAGCTCATCACTGATAGGAACTGATTCTCCCTCTTTTAGTAAAGCCATTGGCTGGCTACCTGTGTCACTTTAGTTAGTAGGAAGACATCTTGAAACTTCTGTGAATGTTGGTATGTCAACTGCTGCTCTTTTTATGCTGATCTTTTTCAGGAAACCATGCTGTTGACCATTCATAACTTTTTTCTTTCATATCCTAGAAATACTATCTAACAGTAGATGTCCTGGGTACTCTTTCCTGCAATTTGTGCTGAGTCTTTGGTACAGATTTGAGTTATAGTTATATAAGCTGAGCTTCTGATTCTCATAGTCACTTATTCTCTGCATTTTGATCAATTGTGGATCTCTATTATAGTCTCATGCTAAGAATAATAATATTAACTTTCTTTGATGAGGAGTAATTTCGACACTCCCCTGTGACTCTAATGTTGAGTATTTAGAATGCAGTTAGAATCAATGAGAGTTTAATGGAAGGTAAGTGGTAGTTTTTCCTGTCCAGTCCATATCTTCTCTACAGAGGTTGTTGGCTTGGTTTAAAGTACCAGGGATGAACTCCCTCTTATTAAGGACATCGTATGTCCAATTATACAGCTGTTGATTATTTCTAAGATAAGAGCATTACCATCACCCTATCTTAGATATCTTGACAATCTGGCCATTGTTGTAGTTCATAGGCTTTATAGCTAGGTAGGACTGTGGATTGCTGCTCTTTCTTGGCAGCTTACTAAAAGCTTCAGATAATGTAAGAGCCATTTCTCAGGGAAGAAACTTTCAGGCCTGCTTCTATATCGATTCCTCCAAGTGCTGTGCCTGAAGTAGGTAATGTCTTCTGCAATATAGTCTTACCTTCAAATTCTGGAAGGCAACCAAGGGCAATGGTGTTATTATTGATTTGGGAGAGTTTCCTAGTCCCTTAAACATCATTTCAAGAGTAGCCTTCCCGTGCCTAACATTGGGATTTTTGTCAGGTAGTGCAAAGCTCTTGAAGGAGCACCACTATCACTTGGGAAGAATCTTATTTAAAAAATATACGAGTTCACACATGTATGTATGTGCATACACAACTACACCTATTGCTACTTAAATATTTTATTGCTTTACCAGAATTTAGGACAAAGTTGCGTGCTCATAACTCAAATCAACAAAAGAGCTTTATACTCTTGTTATCATAAACACATAGATACACACATGCACACCTACAGAGTCATCCCAGTCTATCAAGGATTCTCTTATATCACACGTAGATTCCAAAATCTTCTGATGTTCAAGTTTCAAATAAAAGAGCATGATTTTTCCTTTTTTTAAAATTTTCACATAATGAATATAATGAATTTTGCATATAATGAATATACTTCATTCTTTGATTACCTATAAATTCCTCATGAAACCCAATTATAATGTCAAAGCTTTGCAAACAATTGGACATGTTAGTTATTTAAGACATGATGACAAGATATAGTTTGGAATTATTCAGAAAAGTTCCAATGTATGTGTCTCTCTCTCTCTGTGTGATGTATGCATGAGAGTGATTAATGTATGTGAATGTGTGTGTGTGTGTGTGTGTGTGTGTGTGTGTGTGTGTGTGTAGTACATAGACAGTTCATATCTGTTACCTAGGCAGGTCAATCTGTAAGTCTATGAGAGTGGTGCATGATCATGGAGACCAAATCGAACAGTAGATGTCCTGCTCATTTATTGCTTGGTTTAATTTTCTGAGACAAGATCTCACATTGAACCTGAGCTAGGTTACTGTGTAGACAGATCAAGTAATGCTCTCATTTTCATACCTTACAGCGCTAGCTTAACAGGAGCATATGGAGTCATATCTGGCTTTTTATGTGTATGCTGTGATCTTTTTGCAATGAGCCATTTCTTCAGTTCCTAGTCATATTTTTAATTATAAAGTAATTTTACTATTTTATATGTATGACTGTTTTTGCCTGCATGGAAGTCTGTGTAGCATATATATGCTTGTTACCTGCAAGAGTCATAAGAGGGCACTTGTCTTAGGGTTTCTCTTGCTGTGAAGAGACAGCATACTCCAACAACTCTTATTTAATTGAGATGATGGCTTACAGTTTCAGAGGTTTAGTTCATTATCATCATGGCAGCATTCAGGTAGACTAGAGAAGGAGTTGCTAAAGATTGATGTGTAAGCAACAGGAAGTCAACTGTCTCACTGGGCGTGGCTTGAGCATATAGGAGACCTCAGAGCCTGCCTCCACAGAAACACTCTTCCTCCACCAAGGCCATATCTACTCCAACAAAGCAATACCTCCATGTAGTGTTATTCTCTATGAGTTTATGGGATCAATTACATTCAAACTGCTACAGCATCCATATTCCAGAAGCGGAGTTGTAGTTGCCATGTGGGTTCCAGGAACTGAAATGGAGTCCCCCAGAAGAGCACCTAGTGTTCTTACGTACTGGATCAATCACTCTAGGCCTCAAGTCACACTTGGTTTAAAAGAAAAAATTCTAATGTTACTTGAATTCCAAGATTCTGACTCAATTTTGCATTGAAGTACTGTGGTGTTTCTGTATCTAAAGTTTTTTTTTTTTCCCTTTGAATACCGATTTCCACAAAATTATTTGAAATGGGGTTCCAATGAATATAAAAACATGAACTTATTTGAAGACGGTGTCTGTCCCTGAAAACCCTTCTTACCACATCAGCTATACTGACTAGTCAGTGAGGTCTAGTAATCCAGCTCTGTCCTTACCACCTCAGTATTGAGGGTTCAGACATGTTGTCACCATGACTGTTTATTTCATGACTTGGTGTTGTGTGCCTGAACTCACATTAACATGCTAATACAGCAATCAATTTACCCACCAAGCTACCTCCCCAGCAATGTAAGTCACTTTTAGATTTCCATCATGGGCTAGGAAATAATCAGAAGCTTGCCCATTGTAAATTCATCAACTGAAACACAGATCAAAATCTGTTAGATATTTGTGACATAACTAAACTTTCCAAATAGTACATTCTAGAAAACACAGAGACACACAGACATGGAAATGCCCCTCCCACTATCACACACACATACACACACACACTCAGAGTGATAAAGCAAGAGAGAGGGAGAAAATATCTGATGGTGTCTGGCCTCTGCAGCAGCAACCATGAGCATGAATACCCAAACACACACACACACACACGCGCACACAAACACACACACACACACGAAAACAGTCCAAAATTCAAATTATTTAATAAAATAATATTTAATGACCAATATTTGGGGTAAAGAGATATTCATCTACTTTGATGGTAATCATAGATATTTAAATAAAAGAAGACTAATATTTGCAATAAGGCAGACAACTAATAAAAAAGTATGTCAAAGGAATTGAAAGGATGTGTCACTCTGCAAAACTTGGTGCATTACTGGCATGCTTTGTTTTTGGAAAAGAGATGTGGGTAAAGTTTGTACGTACGTACCAACTAAGTCCTAACAGTTTTCCAGGAAAACTTGGGAGCTTCTCTTCCTCTCTGAGATACTGTCTTGCAATACTTCTTAGGGAATTTTAAAACAATAACAAAAACAGATTCCAGTGTTCCAGTGCTCTTGTGTCTGATTCACAGTCCTTACTTCATACATTTGCATGCACACATGTACAAAATACTGCCAGATTTTTTTTATTTCCTCAGGGAAACAACTGCAGAGATATTAATTGTGCTTCCGTTATAAATGAATTGCCAACAGGGACAGTGTGGGCTGTGTATCTCATCAGCATGCCCTTTCTGGTATAAGTAATGAGACAGGAACAGTAAATTGGAAACTTGTGATAAAAACGAGATGTAATGTTATGAAGTCCCACCAATTCTTTTTTTCTGGATTTATTGATTTTTAAGGCACTCTGCAAAACAGCTAAATCAATGATTGTCTGTCACAAAAATGTGTCTAAAAGGGCTATATTACTGGGGTTAAGTATGAATTAGCCCAAAGGGTAAACACAAAAGTAGTAGAAATGTTAAAGGTAAAAAATAAAGTCACAGATATTATAAATACCTGGAAAGACATAGCTGATAGGAAAGAGTGTATATGTTCATTTGTTCTAAAGGTAGTTCTTAATATAATTACTATAAATAACTGGGAAAAGTGCACATGAATTGAAGTGGGTCTTTAAATCATTTCAGTTACTCTTACATATTCTTATATATCTATATACACATATTCTTATATACAAGCTTATTTCACTCAGTACTTTTATTTTTAAATTGTTTGATATTATAAAAATAATACATAATTTTCCTTTCCTGTTCTTTCCCTCAAACCCTCATGCTCTCTTTTAAATTAATGGTTTTCTTTTTCTTAAACTACTTATATAAATACACATACACACATACATATGTATATCTGTGTTTGAATGTATATCCACATAAAATGTATTCATACATATATGCTACAATACATACATGTATATGTATTTAGTTATATATTATATGTTTATAGATGCATACACACACATACACATCAATCTCAATCCTTAATGTGTTACTTCTACACACATGTTATTTGGACTGACACATTTGTCACTGAATAACTAATTGGTGTTCTCCTCCCTAGGGAGAACATTCTCTGGCTTGCTCTCAGCATTCCTTAGCTGGCTATAGTCTAGGGTTAAGATTTCCCCTCCACATGAGCATATCCATTGATGTTTTCTATAATGATCCCATTTTCTTTCTCCCTTACCTTCCTCCAGTTCCTCCTAGGCATTCCCTTTTGAATCCCTTGATTCTGCCCCGCTCCATCTCTGTCTCTTAAGTTGATAGTCTCTTTCTCTCTCTCTCTCTTTTTTTGATACACAATACATATGTATGCACAATACATATGTAGAAAATCCTACCTGCTGAAGCCATTGTTTATTAATTGTATTTATATGCTATCAAGGTTAACGACTTTACACTGGAACAGCCAATAAAATACTCATTCTTGGGAGAAGTTAATTCTTCTTCTCTCCAGACTCATTAGTTTTGTTTCCTGTAGTTGTTTATGTAGAGATGGAACACCTCAAAAAGTTTCTTCCTTCCACATTATTGTGTCCTCGAACTCGTGGAGACCACTTACCTCTGCCTCCCGAGTGCTTGGATTAAAGGATTGTGACATCATTGCATGCATGGAAAAGATAAGCTATTTTTAAAGTTAGTTTTTTTTCAATGTTTCTTCAAATTCTGTCTTAAATTTAATTTTTCAAAATATGACTTGTTTTTAATTCATAGGTTGGGGTGAACACACGTGTCATAGTCAACATATGAGTGTTCAGAGTACAATTGTGTGCAGTCAGATCTCTTCTTCCATTATATGGTTTCTGGGGTCAAATTTATCTGTGATTGAAATCTCTTACTGGCAATTTCTTGTGTGTTTTAAAAGTACCAGCTTTCTGGTTTCATGTTTTTTATAAAAATTCAGTAAAATTTTTATATGTTAATTGCTTCTTGTCTAAAATGCTTTGGATCGGAAGTGAATTTATCATTTTGCATTTTAGAATATTTACATGCAAATAATGAGATATTTTGAGGAAAAGATGCAAAGATAGCAACAAAATTTATCTGTGGTTCTTCTCTACCTATACACAGAACATGGAGCCAAGATTTGCACATTTTTACTGCATCTTTATTCTGATGATAACCTAGCACATGCGGTCATCTGTGAAAAATCTTTGAAATTGTCTGTTTTCAAAATGTTCTGAATTTTGGAACATGTCTCCTTGAAAATCCATGGTTTCAAAATGCTCAATATGTATCTCTCAACATGGTGCCAAAATTTCAGTTTAAACATTTTAAGTCTGTTAAATGCAAATGTGTGTGATAGATATGTCTATGCACCTTAGATGGTGCTTGGACCGGTACTCAACCTTTAAATTTTTATTTAATCAAGTTCTTATTTTTGAATAGGGTTTAAACTTTGATCCATTGTCACAACAACAACAGCAGCAGCAGCACACACTCACATTTTCCATTTACAATGTCAGTATTCTGAACTCATACAGACTACCTTTAAAGTTGGCCTACACGTGATATTACTTTATTAAGAAGATTTAATCTATGCACTTTTTGCCTGACCTTCAGTTTTTCCTTGATGTCTTCTTGGTACAAAATCTGACCCTTAATCATAGAAAGATTTCAGAGTTTCATATTATGCAGTGATATTCTGTCTACACCTTTATGATTGGTGGATAATGTGTTGCCCACAGATCAGGGAAAAACTCAACAGCATCTTTGGTGTGACCAATAGCAATTGATAGCTGTAGCAGCTGAGGAATATTGATAGAATAAGAAGGGACTGAAGGATGAAGAATAAGAGGGAAATAAAGGAAATATATATAAATAACACTATGAAGACATAATTGGGCTTTCTACTTTCTTCCTAATATTTCACTGAACTATAAAAGACCTACTTTAGAAACATCAGTACATTTTCAGAGCCAAAAGCACAACACTTTGGCCAGTCTGGTTCTCTCACACAGCTCACTTTCTCTCCCTCCCTTTTCTACCTTTCCAATTAAAAAATAAAACCTCAAGATGTTAGCTGTACCTTGTTAATCATTTTCTGTGTACCTCTCTATTTGTGTGACCCATTGCTTAGCCTTTCACATATTCTTTTGTTCTTGCCAGGATTTTAATTAGGATACACAGTTTCCAGTGTCGTTTCTCTAAATCTTGTGAGGCATTCACTGATCAAGGTCTCACTGCATTCTTATAGTATATTTTGTCTCTCTTTTCTGATTTTCCTGTTTTGTTTCTTTATATACTCCTGTAAAGGTTGTTTTTTAGATTCACAATGCCTTTAAGACAATCAATGGAAAGGAAAGGGAAAATGCTTTATCAAAATACTAAGAAAATGATTTGTTGATATTAGGGAAACATGGGATCAGTCAAGCCACGAAGTTGGGGTATTTTGCCTTTGCTTCAAACATAGTCTATACATTTTTAGGTATATTTTTACATGAAGTTTCTTTGCCAAGGCTAATTTTCTAATTCTCCTCACACTGTCATTTATTTATAAGAATAAGACATATGTGGGTTGTATTGTTGAGTTTCAGACATATGGCTAACCATGAGCTCTGAATTGGAGAGAAAATGGAACCATCTAAAGTATTGTTTATTTAATAACGTATACATCTGTGATTATTTGATAGGCAGCAAAATTGCCTTTAAAATATACAGATGCTGGAAGACCTGCATTATGTAAATATATTCATCCATTTATAATTGACTTGCTTGTAGAAAGACATGTTGTCTTGGTTAAGATGGAACTTTATTTCTGTATGAGATTCTCACATTGTCACATGGGCCTTGATTATAAGAGATACTAATATAATATCTTAGGCTGCTGTTAAATACCATGAAAATCTAGGTCTTGTAAGCTAGAGATATTTCTTTTTCACCCAGTGGAGGACAATAAGTAGGGTAAGATGATAGAGTACTTAACTCACATTTAGGAACCATGGCTTAAACTGCCAACAGTACCTTAAAACTAGGTTCTCCATTAATTTTGATACTTGTGAGCTTGAGGCAGGGATTAGAAGTTCACTGTCACTTTTAAGGACATCTTAGGCTATATGAAGTTTTGGCTCAAAATACTTGCGTTTTATTTTCTCAGGCTTTAATGGAATGCCTTTAACTGCATGACATTAAGATCGTTACACAGCCTTTATTCATGTGTATCAAAAATTCCAGATGTATTTGCCATATAAATTTTTTCTTTATTTGTTGAATCTTTTTATCTTTTCATTCTTCTCTTTAATAAGAAAAGAAGTGACTAATTAAAAAAAAAGACCTTGAGTAGCTATTTTATTTTTATGCCTTGGAAATGCTGAAGCATTTATGGGCAGTCCATTTATGGTGGTTCTGTTAAACTTGTTCATATTGGGTTTCATGGTCCAAGTTGATGAAGATGACAGACCAGGTCTCTTCCTCAAGAGGGCACCAGATCTCATTACAGCTGATTGTGAGCCACCATGGGGTTGCTGGAAATTGAACTCAGGACCTTTGGAAGAGCATGTAATAGTGCTCTTAACTGCTGAGTCATCTCTCCAGTTATTACAAGTAGTTATTATTTGTACTCAAAAAAAACTTATTGGCAGAAAGTGTATTTAAATAATATTTTCTATGTTTTTTACAGTAGCATATTTCAGAAAAATTAGAATACTATAGTAATAATAACCTTTTTTCTGTATCATAAACATTAGCACATAAACACACACATATTCACCTCTCTTCCAAATTTTAAACAGCCAACTGTTTTCCTTGCATATTGATATGTTTTAATTTCAATCTGAGAATTCTGTTTTAATTTCATAAGCTTTATATAGATGGTGACCTGATACTTGAGAATTGCTGCTTCAAAATGCAGTTGCCTAAAGAACAATCCTCAGGTCTTGGAATCAATAAAAATTCCTGAAATTTTAGACCAATTCTTACAATTATAGTTATACACCATATTATTAGCTAGGCTTCTATTGCTGTGATAATACAATGTGATCAACAGCAACTTTGGGAGGAAAGGCATTTATTTCATCTCACATCTCTTTGGTCATCCTCCATCAATGAGGAAAGTGAGAGCTACAACTGAAGACAGAAACCTGGAAGCTGGAATTGAAACAAATTCCACAATGTAGTGCTGCTTACGACTTTCTCATTCTGCTTTGTTGTACAACATTGAAACACCATTCTGCTTTGTTGTACAACATTGAAACACCTTACCAAGAGTGACACCCAGCCCCTCTAATCATTCATCATGAAAATGCCAATACAGACTTATTAACAGACAATCTGATGGAAGGATTATCTCAACTGAAGCTCTTCTTCCCACACAATTCTAGCTTATGTCAAATTGATATAAACCATCACAGAAAATTCTGCATAGGATTAAAATTCTTACAGTGGGAAAGAAGAACCTCTGGATCAAATACCTACCACCTATATCATCATTGGCCATTGCTACTTCCCTTGGCTAGTGGATTATTTCGTTGATATATGGACTAGAGAATTCTCTTAGTACAATTTTCAACTACCTTCATGCTTACCCTGCATAAGGAGTAGTCTTTGTCACTACCCCATTCACTCCACGGTAACCTTGTCCTTGATTCTTAATTTCATACTTGAGCACTTATTAATTACCTCCTTGAAAGTAATTACACATGTTGATGCAGGACTCTGAAGCCTGTGACCCATGATAAGCCATTTCTTCACCCTTATCACACTTCTACTAATCAGATAGGTTTTTCCACTGATAAAGACACTTTCCACATTTTTAGTCCCTCATAAAAAATTCTCTTCTGTATTATCTCTCATATGGGAGCTACCCATGAGTTTAAGTGAGAGTTTGATATCAAATTGATTTGGTACATGAAACCAACTTGAAAGTAAGTCACAGCTATGCTAAAGAATAAGATTAAAATGAAAGTAAGACATAACAAGGGTATCAATACACCTTACCAAATATCAGACTACTGTACTAATTTGTAGACAAATGAGTTATCTATTCAACCTTATCCATAATATTCACCAAATAGATGTTTTGGTACAAGGTACATTTTTAAATGATAGAGAAAAATGGAAACTACCAGGTTATTTTTCCTGTACTCAAAGATTTGAAATTCAGAATAAATAGCAAAATGTGCACCGTGATTAAAAGAACAGACTTGCAGGTGTTTATGTCTGACTGAATACAGATCTTACACATCCGTATGTGTACTGACACCAAATTGTTCTGTTGTTTCTAAAATTATAAAAGTTATTTTATAGTAGGCATTGTTCTTAACATGTTTAACTAGGACATTATAGAGGCTTGTTTAAGGTATAGAGTAAGTGATATTTTTTTTTACCAATGTGTAATTCTGGAGGTAAGAAGTATAGGGTGAATTTGAAAAAGTAAGAAAGTATATTATTATTTTTATCAGTTAGAAATTCTGTTTTTAATTTTTATTGAAAATAGACTCTTTTCTCATATAACACATCCTGACTACAGTTTCTCCTCCCGCTACTCCTCACAGCTTTCCCCTACCTTCCCTCTCCTCCAGTTCCAAAGTTAAACAGTTAAACAAGGCAAAAGCCCTCATATCAAGGCTGAACTGGGCAGTCTTAAGAAGCTTGTAATCTAAAATGGGAAGTCTCTTTCTATACAAAATGATACACAGGATAAAAGTTACCCCAAAGACAGTCAAATAAAGAATTGTGAGAGCTAAGAGTTGGGGACTACCCAGCATCAGAATCAAGGATATCTTCAAAATGTTGTATTAAAGAATGATAGGAATACATTTGTCTGATGAAGTATTTTAGTAAGGAAAGTGATTCAAAATATTAATGTTCAGGTTTACGTCTTCTTTCTCATTGGCTTTAAAATACATTTTTCTAATTTCCCCCAAACAAGATCCACAAGGATTAACTTAACTCAGGAGAGTCCATGTCAGCTTGGTGGACCCAGGATCATCTTTTTGTTTCAATACAAACCTTGCTGAATGTTATGAACAAGACTTTCTCATAACAAAACCCTTCATTAGTTCTTCATCCAGCCTCCTTGATTCTTCAAAATTTGGTTCACATACAATGCTCTGTCAGACAATGTTGTAGCTCTTGTGGAAATGTTTCATCCCCTCACTAGAAAGCAAGAATTTTCTCCTAATGATGGCATGACAGGATATTGATAAAAAGATGGTGGAGGTTCTGAATGGGTGATAAAGCCACTTACCTAAGCTGGCCAGCTGCATTGTGAACTGCAGCATGCATGGGATAACATATTCTCTGTGAGAGTAAACATTATTTTAGAAATATACCCCTGAAATCAAAACTAATCCTAATGTCAAATCAATAATGCTTTATTTGGGTCTTTTTATCTCAGTTGGTCCACTGGCTCCGTGACTTTTCACTTTCCCAGTTCTAACATTTGACAGGATTTTGTCTTTCATGTCTGAAAGATGAGCTGACAGCACACTGTCATCATTTCTACAAGTCCTGACTTTCCACTAGAGACGTTTATTCTAAAAGAAGAAATATAACCAGCCGCTCAGATGGGCATCCTTTATCTTCATGCATAGTAGCCTTTGCTCACATTTTCTCAAACACAAAGTGTCATGTTGTAGAGAACACAACACTGGCAAAACAGATAGCTTTTCCCCTAGTTAGAATGTTTATCATCCCTTTAATGCAGGCCCATAGTAAAAACATAAAGAGGGTGGTGTATGTCCCCTTAAGATTATTTTTATATTAGTTACTTAATTCTGTGCTTACTTGGGATTGATGTGTTTGTGCTGGGTGCCCGTGCCATTATGCACAAACTGATGTAACTGGACAACTTGTGGGAGTTAGTTTTCTTCCTTCACCATGAAAATCAGGTCATCAAGTTTGATGGCAATTGCATTTACCTTCTGGGTCATATCTCAAGTCCCATTCCCAATATTTGATATTAGAAAACTGAGTCAATGATGTTTTAAGGAAACTTGTAGCTGGTGAGTATATCAGCTCATGGATGTAGACTATAGCCCAATCTGGTGTCTTGTCTGTGTATGAGCTTGGGTGTATATGTGTGTGTGCGTACATGTGTGTGCACGTGTGTGTTTGTGTGTGTTTTACACGCATATATGTAGAAAACAGAGACAGATTATTTTCCCTTTTTACTAAATTTCTTTTTTTGTAATCATTTACATACCAACCACAGTTCCCCTTACGTTCCCTCTTTCCACTTCCCCACCCATCTCCCTCCTTACCCTCCTCTCATCTACTCCCCAGGAAGGACTAGGCATCTCTAAACTTCTAGCTCATCTATTTGTGTGTATTGGAAGGTCAGCAACCCGCAGAGATCCTCTTGACTCTACATTCTCATGACTTGAAATTTGGCTATGTAACACCATGTCCAGCATTTTGCGTAGCAGTGGGGGATCTGAACTCATGTTCTCATGCTCACAAACTCAACGAGTGCTATGCTGCATGTGGCTCAGCCTTTTAACAAGACGATGATAGCAGAACATTCTGACATGCCTGTAGAGGACAGATAATTATAGTCTAAATTTTATACTGTGTTGCATGCTAAGAAATAAATATAATATAAATCTGCAGAGATTTGAAGAGATATCAGCTGTATACACTGTTACTGTAATCCTCACGCAAGGCTGGACCAGAAATTACCACCCTCCTACAACTTCCTGTACCATAACCTCCTGTTCAATTCCTAATATCCTGTATATGCTATGAGAAATAAATGTACCTCATTAGTGGGAACAAATGAATGAATTCATGTAATAAAATAGAAATAATTAAATCTGAACTTAACTATTACATCTAAGTGGTTTGCCTCAAATTTCCAAAGCCAGAATGAATATACCTGATATTCTAAACAATATACAAGGCTGGTTTAGTTCCCTAGTATTTATAGGATTTCATTTATAGGAAACTGATTAGGAGAAAACTCTATTTCTTTAAATAGGTGGCATATGTTTTCTTTTCCATAGTGTTGGGGTAAGTCATCTGAATTCAGAAACAGTTTATTTATGCACATGTTACTGGAAACCATGCACCTTATTAGTTTCCACAACCAGGTCTCCAGTTGCTCTCATTCTCTCATTATCTGCTTGCAAATGTAGTGCCTAGGCCACCAGGCTAGCAAGCATTGTCTGCAAGGTTTGGAATAGGTACTGTCCCCCTGTGCATAGTGACATGGCTGGAAATTTACAGTAATACGTCGCCACAGTAATATCATCTCCTGAATGATACAGACATATTCCTGAATGATAAATTGGTGAACACGAGGTGCCCGTGGACTCAACTACATTTGCTAAAGCATTTCAATCATGTCTGAAAGTTTCTGGCTCGTGTTAAAAGCACAGCATTAAGAAGCTTGACTACTTCATTGTTACACTACTGCTTATATCTATCTCTATGTGCTCCAGAATGGAAACCGGATATATTTCCTAAGCTGCTGTCTCAGATCATGGAGACCAAATAAAATAAGTGGCAGAGTGTGTTTGGTGCTAGCCATGTTTCCCAGGTTAATCTGCTTCTATTCCCATTCTAAAGTCAGTTGGGAGCCTGAGAAATTTGGCAGAAACTTTACTGCAGGCTAAGAGGTGGTATAGGAAGAGAACACTATGGGAAAAATGCATGGGTATTTATAGGAAATGATAGGAGGGCTAACCGCTGGAATTCCAGTGGTGTGTATGTGTGTGTGTGTGTGTGTGTGTGTGTGTGTGTTTAAATAAAGGAATCTAACCTGAAGCAGAGTACCCACATCAGTTGGGTTTGACTGACAGTGAGATTTGATCATCAAGTAAAGAAAGACTGTAATATGCTATTATCAGTCCGTCATAGTTTCTCCAATAATCCTACAGGATCCTTAGAAACAAACTCCTCAGGCCTGAAGCTGAGTGGTCATGTGGGTGTCTCCCCTATTTATTACCTTCTTCAGTGTGAAAGAGATCTGCAGATACAGAGTTAAACTAAGGAAATCACTATTCTTTTCCAAATCCAAGTTTAATCCCCTTCAGCCTGCAAAGACCCCCTAAGGCAGCCTTGGAGATTTGGAGATTTGGCACGTGTCTTCTATAATTAAGTATCAGGACTGAAGAATTCTGGGAGGATTTAGGACATGTTTCCCACTGGGAACATTTGCCTGATTCCTGTCTGAAGAAACAAATGATGAAGACTATGGTATCACTTAAAGAAACGGAGAGTGAAATGAGTTGGCTGTTTGCATTGCAAAGATTTTTCTTAGCTATGCAAAGGTTGTGTTATGTTGTAAGTGGCAACATGAAGTCAACAGACGGACCAACACAAAACCCACATAAATATTTGCTAGTCAAGTTTGTGAGTACGGTAATGCAGTGTTCCACTAAACTACCACGTATTGGACTGGATATGACACGTTGAAAACATGCAGGACATCATGCTCCGGTTTCTAGTACATGTTAATTTAAATGCCAACAAGTTATGCAGATCAGGTGAAATTATGTCTCTGCTGCTCCACAACAAACAAGCCGTGTTGTCATAGAGACACCTGTGCCCATGTACCTATCGTGCAGCATAGTACTTGGAGAAATTAATAAGGAGGATGAGAGGAGTTGAGCCAATGGTTTACTTTTATTAAACTAATGAGCGGAATCCCATCATTGCTATGACCCTTTAGGGCTGTGTTCATTGTGGTATGTATGAATGTTTAAATAAGGCCTTTTCAGATGTTAATGCCTAAGCCCTCTGCTTGTGGGTTGTTCCTACTGAACTCCAAACAGGGAGCTAGAAATTAAAATGAAAACTCTGAGGACACTAGATGGAGGCCAGCAGCGCTTGCCTCTTTGGATTTCAGTGATTGCAAAGGTTCTGCTTCTTCATTTTTCCACTGGCTGTTCCAGGGCTTATTCTCTAAGAATGGATTGCAAATGACTCCTTGCAAATGGGGTTTGTGTTCATCCCATCATAATAGTTTTAGCTTTTCCTGTGTGCGCATTTTCACGCTGCACCAAACCTTTGTTTTCCTGCTCAGGGTGTCAGCAGCAGCATTTTTCTTTCTGAATAATGTGCAGAATTGGTGTGCTGACTTGCTCATAAAGAAAAGTAGAGCCAAGCGAGCAGAGCTACGCTACCTAAAGCCCAACATCTTATTTTCCCGAAGGCTTTTCATCTTAGTTTGACAGCAAACACAAACCTCTAACCTGACAGACTAACATCTTTGATGGTTAATTTTCCTCGTCGTATTTGCTGTCATGATTGGAAGGAAATATGCGAGCTCTGCAGCTAATAGGAGGAAAGTTTCAGGTGGGGCAGAATGTGGGCAGGACTGCAGGCTGTTGGGTAATTAAAATCCGTGCAGCCATATCGGCACATTTCGTTTAGCAAAGAATCTGGATGCGGAAAAATGGGTTTGTTAAAAGGAGAAATCACCTTGGAATGATCTGCTCATTCCTACTTGACTTGAAACTATAAGGCTGGATTGCAGCGACATGGGATCATTTTTGTTGACAACAGCTGGAGACACAACAACTATATTATTATAATTAGGATCAGCATCCAGTTGGATTATAATAGGGGCTTTCTTGGAGAAATGGCACAGTGTCAAATTTATAGTCACTAGCTAAATGAGTCTCTTGTATCCTTGACAAAGGGACAAAAACAGTTCCCAATGAAAACACAAACAGTGGATCCTGGTTGTTATATTTCCTGGGTGTTACTCAGAGTCCTATTTATCACTCAGCAAACACTTGCTGCTTTGAAGAAACATTATCCTGCAAGGTTTACACTTTTCAATTCCCCTCCACGCTATGCATTCTGCATGCATTTGTATGGAGAAGCCGGGGCTGCGGCTTGACGTGGAAGATTTTCTGCTGCAAGATTAACTTCAAAGCATCTATTTTCCTTCTTCGGGATAATCACTTGACAAATGCATCCACATAGGCTCCTCGCACATCTATTGTAGGTTACAGGTGCATCAGGAGTCTTGAATCACTATGGAGAAATAACATCCTTGACAGAAAGGAGTGCTGCCTGTTCCTTCCCAAGTGCCTAACATTGAAGAATGTGGATTTCTAGAAGCCAGGCATCAGGCAGACATATCTTGACCGAGTCTGTGGGCAAAAGCTTGTCTTAACACTGTGGTACCTGTAGTTCATCTTCAGAGTCTCATGGGATTTGCATGATCTTAGAGTATGCATTTCTATTTAAGTGGCATCAGAAAACTTGTTTTGGCAAGTGCCTGATGCCTGGCTTTGTGCTCACAACATTAAACACTTTTCTCTTTCTGACCCAAGAGCAATTTATCCTGAAGCAGAAATTGATGTGAAATAGATTGGAAGAGGTCATGTGCTGATGAATGTGAGAATGCATGCCAATGTCTGGTGTTTTTTTTTTTTTTCTTTTGACAATTTCAGTAATGAAATCACTTTCTTCTTATGAGTATATTGCTATATATATATACATATATATGTATGTGTGTACACATAAATGCATATATACAGTGTTTTATTTTGGTTGACAGATCTTGTATTTGTTGTGTAATAATCGGTTCACAATTATTAATATATTTATTACCTCTCCACATATATGGTGGATAAATTTAAAACCATTTAAAAGAGAAAGGCAGTAAGCTTTTTGAAATATTTTCAGTAAATTTTGCCCAGGGTTTCCATGAATTACTTCACTGAATTATCTGAACCTGTCTGTATTGTAATGATGACGACCAACTTTGCCAATACAGACAAGGATGCCAACGACTAGAAAAGTTCAGATATTTGACTAAACGCACAGAATTTGAATAAAATTAAGAGACAGAAATGAAATCTGTGCTCCGGTTCAAGACAATCTGACTCCGGAAAATGTATTCTTTCAACCAGAGTTGTGCATAACACTTTGAGGTCTGCCAAATAAAAAAGATCCTTTTGGCCCAGGAAAAAGCTAAACTGTAGAGCTGCTAAGCTTCTCCCTCATGGACCAGTACAGTGATGGGAAGCCTCTCACAATGAAATGAGATCACATGACAGTAGATAGGGAAGCAGAAGTCATGGAGACAAATTTGGAAGCAGTAAACTGCCGAGGACATATTCTCACCTTCCTTTTATGAGAAATGATCTGCCTGCCCCATTTCCCCAGTTGAATAGTTTTAAATAAGGTAAGTTTTACAAACAAATCTTAACAAGAGTTTCCTTAACAAAATAATAATAGCAGAAACTAAAGTGGCAAAGTAAAAGGAGGGCAGTTCAGTTGTGACGTTTGCTCCCAACATATATTTTGAATCATGGTTTTATATCAGAATTGCCTGAAGAGGATTTAATGAAATATTCTACCACTGTCTGTATCATATCATTCTGGATGGGAATTTTGAAGGGGGCAGACTGGAGACATGGATATTATGTCTAAATTTTAGATGATGTAATTCTTAAATTATCTACAAGCCTCATTTTGCTTAACCCCCAATATGTCTATCTATCTCTCTATGTATCTTTGTATGTATGTATGTATGTATGTACGTATGTATCTGTCTGTCTTTCTGTCTGTCTGTCTGTCTGTTGATCTATGGATCGCCCTATCTATTGAGTCAAGTTAAATGCTTTGGCCGAAGTTATAAGAATGTGTTTCAGAAAACATTATACCATTATGTGTGCAAAACCTTCCACGGGGGGGGGGGGGGGAAACTTCCACAGTACTTTGCTTCAACCTAGCTCACAGACTTGTGCAAAAGTGAAATTCTTAAGAAAATATTTAATATTTATTCCTCTACAATTATATCTTCTAATTTAAGAGTCAATGCAGGCAACAGAAGATAATTTTGATGATGGTAGAAAGATTTTGATTTTTCAGTGGTTCCTCATGCTTGCTTAATTGGGGACTGAATTCACTAAGTATCATAGTGAGCATTAAACTGGAATTCTCTTCCATGCCAGTTTATCACTGCACAATGGGAAAACAATATCTCTTGCTAAAAATTTAAAGTAGACACACTGAATAGCAAAATTCTCCTGTGCCTTTCTGTGCAGAGTTTCCCAATTATCTTCATTCTGATATCTGCCAGTTCTTTAAAGGTATCTTGGAATATTTCTATTCTTTATTCATTGTTTTCTTCATTTTTTTAAAAAATTAATTTTTCAGGCTATGCCAATAGTAAATGCATATCTTCCTTAAAGCTTTCGTGTGCTCTCACAAAATATTGTAGAGAGCAATTTTAGAAAAATATAAATGAATTCTCTTGTACTGGAAGATAAGGTTCTCTGGGGTTAGAAACCTCATTTTTTTTTTCTCTCGTAGCACTAAAAAGACCATGGATGAAGATGGAAGAGTCAGCCTGACAAAGATCTTTAGTAAGCCATTTTATACAGGAATCAAGTCCAACTCACCAGGAAGGAGCCTGATGGCCTGACCAACAAGCAAATACCTGGTCCTTTGATGCTATCATTTCCATACTAACCTCTCATTGTAGGATGAAACACATTCAAACTGTGATTATCACTCAGTCACTTAATCACCAGATTATCTTCTTAATGACAAGCAAAAATAAGGGAATTGAAAGGAGTGTCTACTTTATGTAATTGTATCCCAGTGGTCTTTATTGGACTACTGCTATAACTGCATAACTGATCTGTTCTCCTAATCAGCCTCTTCACCTCCAAGTAAATTTGGCATCACTTAGATCAGAAGTGACCACATCAGGAATTGACCTGGACTTGAAAGGTCTCCCTGTTTCCTACACAGGGAAAATGAAATGTATATGCTGACATCCAAATGGCCTCTCAAATTGACCCTAGCTTGAATCTCTAGATCCACATTTGATAGCTGACTTTCCCCATCATCTCTTCTCAAATTGTTTTGGAACTTCTAGCTCCCTGTCCTCCCTTCACATGAAAATCTTTCCATTCCGTTGTTTCCAAGTCCATATAATATTCAAATAATTGCCATTATTGGTATTCTATGTATTCATCTTCACCAACAACATCGATATGTCACTTTGGAAAGTGAGTCTTTGCACACATACACACAAAACATTTGTACATGCACACATGCACACAAACCAAAATGCATTGCACTCAGTGTATGGTTGAGTGTGTTATAAAAGTATAACTCAAAGTACGTTGTTATATTCTTTAAAACTTATAAAACATCATTTTGAGTATAAATTTCAATTTTATACAACTATCAACTACTCAGTAAATACCTCATTTTTTTCTGAGCAATAACTGCATTTGAAAGCATCTCAAAAACATTTTGATTGACAAGATCTTGCAAGCGTTCAATCTGTTTTGATCACCACCAAGCTATACTATTCAGATGCACCCTTTATCTCCTTCAGGATTAAAATCTTCTTCCTCTAAATGCCTGACACATTAGCAAATGACTGTACAAGGCTGATAATCCCAGGCATGGCTTTGTAGCTCTCCTTGACTAAACACAGCTGCCTGGGCCAAGGCCAAAGTTCTCTCCTCATGGGCCATCTCATCTCCCACTTCTTCAGTCTTGCAATGTGATCTCTCAAAGTGCACTCCAGTTCCCAACACCAGTTCATAGTCACATAAAATCTACTGCAGCCATTGTTGTGTCGTGGTGGCATAAAATCTCCTTGATCTTGTTTCCTTCATTTACCTCCAGAGTTTGACAAAGGACACCCTCCAGTAAAGATTCTGCAAGCAATCTTTAATTAATACAATTCCTGAGAATTATCTGTGACACGAACATTTTTCAATAAATCACCGGGTAACCTAGTCTTTCATTTAGTGACTCGATTAAGAAACATGTTAAGTAACTACTGTGTGAATGACTTATAATAGAGAACAATGTTGGTCTGCCTTCATTTTCTGTGATTCTAATCTCACCAGACCCCCCTTATTCTCCTATGTTTCATAAGTCATCAGATCATCTTGGTTTTTATTTATGATTAAATAATTTCTTGGGATTTCTCCTACTCATTTGTCTGTGGGAATCTTGACATTTCTTTAACATTTACTTTCAGTGTAAACTGTCTTTGAATCTTGTCCATGACCATCCTCTTTGTACTAGACCAAAAGATGGGCACATGCTTGTTTCACTTGTATTCACCTGAGTAGCTTAGTCAATTGGTCTGCTTCCTTCTCTTTCTTCCCACCACACAACTCTAAGCTTCTTTAGTACAGGGATTTGGGATTAGCATATATACTGCCATCCAGGCAAGCTCGATGTGTGCAGTTGTTAGAAAACACAGAAGATTAATGTATGAGGAGCTTTTCATTCTGTTATCCATGGGTCTAATTACCTGAGCCTGCTGATTAATTGGTGGTTCCTATCTTATTTTATATTCTGAGAACTTAAATGTGATGGAATAAAATATTCTTTTGATATTTATGCTCGGCTTTTTTACAGCAATCAACATTTCAAGGTACATTCAGTTGTACTTTGGCAAAATTCAAGTGCTATATGCTGTATTATTATTAACCTTTTGTTTCATATTTCTTTGATATGATTCCTTTGCATATTCCTTAAACCCACACAGCTCTATTAGATACCCTTGAAATAAAAACTACAAAGACATCTTAAATAATAGAGATGAAAAGCACCATCTTAATTCATTATTCCAACCTAGCAATACTGTTTTCTACAATACATTTGTTACGTTGAAATTTTGACAAAGCTGTTTGCCTCTATCTTTTAAGGAATATCTATCTATCTATTTCGATCTGTCTGTCTATCTATCATTTTATATATATATATATATGTGTGTGTGTGTGTGTGTGTACTTTGGGTTTATATAAAATATACTTGAAAAAAGTAGCACTTGGCAAAAATTAATATGCAAATTCTTACCATTTTCCCTCTTTTTTAAACCTTAGGTACATCTGTCACTAATGTAACAGCCACCGATGCTGATGACCCAGTTTATGGAAACAGTGCGAAGTTGGTTTACAGTATCTTGGAAGGACAGCCGTATTTTTCCATTGAGCCTGAAACAGGTTTGTGGCTTAAATTTTAAATTCTATTTAACATGTTTTGCTTCAGGGAAACACTTGTTGGTATCTGGCTTATGAAATGTTCTGGCTAAATATTTCACTGACTATACCAATAATATTTGACTTCACACTGTGAGGGACATGGTTAGCCCTGCAATCACTAGTACTGATTAAAATGAATTAAGAGTCTTGGGTTGGGTATCACCTTTTCAGCAGATGGCCTAATACTATTTTCACCCTGGAGTAAAGGGGGAAAAAAGTGCTTGCTTGAGGGGAGTTCAATATCGTATTTAGGTATAGATTCAATAACTTATTGGATTTCGGTTAAGTGACAAGTCATTTTCTAAGTTTTGCTTTGTCTATCTACAAAGTGGGGTTGGACCCTCCCCACACATACCTGTGTGGTAATATTGATGGTACATGACAATTCATCACACTGTTATGTCTCTATCATTGCATTGATCAGAATTGTCCTCTCTTAATATCTGATCATTTGAGCTCTCATTAAGATACTTGTATGACCCAAGTCAAAGCCAGCTAATATTACTAGTTCTGATTGGGCAGATGTTATAAATAAGTTCCTTAGGGGGGATAAAAAGAAACAAGCTAGGTGATGTTGGTCCACACCTTTAATCCTAGCACTCAGGAGACTGAGCCAGAAGCATCTCTGAGTTTGAGACCAACCTTGTCTACAGAGCCAGGACAACCAAGGCTACATAGAGAAACCATATCTTGGAAAAACAATACAATACAAAACAAAATCTACCACCACCATCAACAAAAACAAAAAAGAAAGAAAAGCAAATAAACATTAAGCACATATAAACGTAGATATTGATGTCTCTTAAAAAGAGATGAAATAGAAAAGTTACTCATATGAACAATAGATTTTGTAAATTAAGATATTTATCCCAAAATACATTAACATAGCCTAAGATTAAATTCGTTCTGACAGGCTGTATTAAGTCATGAAGTTTTATTTATAGCATATACAATATTAGTATATTTTATTGATGTCAATGTAGTTATTAAAATCAGTTGTTAATAAAAAACACTTTCTATTGTATGTATCTGTCTTCTCTATGCTGTGGTTTCTGTTTTCATTTTGTTGATGAGAAACAATCAACCTACTTTTGTACCTGTTCCCTTTGCTTCAAAATTATTTACCACTGTTGAGAGCAATTCCACCACTTGTCATTAGGTCAGCCATTAATCAAATTAAAAACTGAATTCTTCTTTGTGCTTTTCAAAATAATACAAAAAGAAAAATATGACTTTAAAAGTAAGAACTACATTTATACATAAATAGGTCACAGCTGCAGAAGTAAACATAAATTTAGAAACAGGAGAGTGTACCTTGTAAAGTGTAATCAATTAAGGTTATTATTTGACGTTTTTCCCCAGTGAAGAAGGAAGTCTATTGTAAAGTTTATGCCATTTGAACCCTTGAATAACCTTGGATATGGCAGAGTAATTTATTGTTTAGAAAGAAGGGGAATCTAGATATTTATTACAAGTCCTTGTCAAAGGTGTAGAGGTAGAATGTGAAGAAGCTAGCACTCCCACCTAAATCTCTGATTTCATAGCTAATATGAGAATGCTAGATTTCTTTGAATTCTTTCCTGTATCCCTCATTACTTCTCCCCCTCCCTCCCCCTCCGTCCCTTGCTCCCTCCCTCCCTTCCTTTCTACCTTCTCTTCGTTTTTTCTTTCCATTTTTTCATTTATTTCCTTGTCTTTCATAGCCGGAGCTCACAACCAAGAGATTGTTTTAGATTATTCTGACCTCAAACTTCTACTCTTTCTGCATTCACTTCCCAAGTCCTAGAATTACAGACGTGAATACCACTAGAGCCAGGAACCTTGAACTTCACTTTTGATAGGGAAGAGTTTTGTTGAAAGGGCTTCCGTCAGAAAGAAAACTGTTCACGTGGACATTTTTGTTCTCCTTTTCTAGTATAATAAAGATATTGAGTCAACAATTTCCATTGAGCATTCGCTATGTGAAGTCACTGAATTAAAGTTGGGGAGAAAAAAAATTACAACGGCTAGTCTCAGCTTGCAATGTCTCACAATCTATTTCAGAGGAAATGTTTTCTTTTTTTTTTTTTTCAACAAAGATAGTAAGCATTGTGATGTCTTTTAAATAATTGATATCTGGAGTAACTGTTGTTTGGTGTAGATAACTAAAGTTCCCTACCATAGTAGAAGTTTCATGGGCACCTATTGCCATTTGTGTAATTAAACAATCTAAACTACATAAATTCACAATATTTTTAGCCAGTATATTACCAACACACCCATTTAAAATTTATTGTTTGGAGTTTGACTGGAATAAAATTGTCTGATATGTATTTTAGTAAGTTAATTCTGATGTTATTTTGAATAATGCTTTGCAGAGAAATGATACTTAAATAATTCACATAGCACTTGCTAAGTAAGCACTGGGCAGATGAGAGTTTCAGTTTAGCTTAAGAAGTTACAATGAAATTCAAAATAGACTGAAAATTCAATAATCAATAAAGAATGAATTCAAATTATGTTCTTAAAACGGCAAAGCACTTGTAAAGTGTATTGATTACAGCTTCGATAGTACACAATCCTTTCTGAGCCAACAAGGAAGTCTCTTATAAACATTATCTTATTTGGGCCTCACATGGCCTTGGAGAAGTGGCTTCTGAATGAAATTTACACATTGCTCTGTAACTTTTCACATTATTACACTTCAGTATGTTCAAATAAAAACAAAAAATGGTTGCTCTTTCCAGGGAACNAAAAAAAAAAAAAAAAAAAAAAAAAAAAAAAAAAAAAAAAACTCTCTCTTTTTCAAAAAAAAAACAAGCTGATAAAAGAGATGGAGTGAGGAGACTTAGAATTATATAGAAATAGAAAAATAAGCATCACAGAAAATCTGATGTTTTATTTTTATAAGCCTATAGAGATGATGCCAGTGTTTTTAGAGTAACCGAACCAATAGAATGAATATGCGCATTCAAGTGGGATTCCTTAGATTGGCTTAAAGCAGACAGTTGCGGCATCCCCCAATAGCTGCTGTTCTACTGAAAGCATGTGACCCTGCTGCCATGAGCTCAGCAGCTCCTTCTGACTTTGAGGGCCTACGGGATTCTAGGAGAGCTATTGATCTCAGGTCCATATTGAATGAAGATAGGTTCAGGGGCCATGAAGAATGACAGTAACGGTAGTGGCAGTAGCAAGATGACAGGAGGTTTGACGAACTTACCTACACAACATGAAGGCAAACAGGTGAAAAACAAAGTTGTTTTTTTTTTTTTTTCCTCCTACTTCTATTTATTTGGGCTGCCACTGGATAGTTCTGTCCACATTTTGTGTGTCTCTTCCAAATTCAATTAAACTCTTCAGGAAAAATTCCTCACTGATGCACCTAGGGGCTTGTCTGTGAGTTGATGCCAGAGGCAGTTAAGGTGGAAACCAAGATGAACTACCACACAAATTAAATGCCTTTTGGTGTTGATCAGAAGACACGAATTACTTAGATACTCTGAGAAATAGACAGAAAAATGGAGTTTGGAATGAAAGGGGCTTAATGGGGTTTATGACTAAAAGATCAAATGAGTCAGGAAGCCAAATTGGCAGGGAAGTTCTTCATGTCAGATTCTCATCAGTTAGAAAAGAAAAAAAAAAGAACGAAGGGAGGAAGGAAGGAAGGGAGGGAGGGAGGGAGGGAGGGAGGGAGGAAGGAAGGAAGGAAGGAAGGAAGGAAGGAAGGAAGGAAGGAAGGAAGGAAGGAAGGAAGGAAGGAAGGGGGAACAGGCCAGGCAGTTCTGATAGCATTTTCAACTAATACCTGGGGATCCTTGGAGTGGTTGAAGCATCTCGTATTGCATGCAGGCATCCAGATTCGAGCATATAAACTATGCTCAGGCATGGGCTTGGAGGTGTCTAGAAAGTTCTTTCTTTAACTGAGAAGTCCTGTCTTATGAAACCAGTGAATGCCATAAGAGTGGCAACACGCAGAGTCATCGAGTCTCGGCCAGTTACGAGGCGTGTGCATTGTAAAATACACTCCATGTAACACAAACATCAAAAATGTCATCTAACTTTGTCCTGGATTTAAAATCCTAGAAATAGTAAAGAAATTGTCATAAATGGGCAGAAACTTCTGTAAGGACACTGTGCCTCTGAAGGCATTTGTCATTGTTAGCTTCATTTGTCAGTTTGACACAACTAGGAAGAGGAAAACTCCGTTAGAGAATGGCCTCTATCAAAGGGCCTGCAGGCATGCCTATGTGGTGGTTTCTTGCTGATTGACATAGGAGGACTGCGCCCACCATGAGCGGTAGCATCCCTAGGCAGGTGGGCCCAGGCTTTATAAGAAAGATAGCTGAACATGACCCTGGAAGCAAGTCAATAAATAGCATTCATGCATATTTTCTACTTTTATTTCTAACCACATGTTTATATCTTGAATTCCTGTCCCGACTTGCCTTTCTGGTAGATAGTGATCTGGGAATTGTAAAATAAAAGAGTCCCTTTCCTCTCCAAGTTTATATTGTTCAGTATATTATCAGAACAACGGAAAACCAAACTAGAAAAGCATTTTTAATGAAATATCTCTATACATGTATGGGTTTGGACTGTCTATGATTTCAGGAAAGGAAACAGCACAATTCAGTCATAAAATGTTATCAGTTATGCAGGGTCAGGCTTTTTCTCTTTTCACAAGGACCTGGCATGTTAGCCAAGGGTCAGTCAGACCTGTAGGTAAAGTGGTTAACATCTTGACAGAGACCATTCACTCAACAGGCTATGCAAGAAGGTTGTTCAGGGTCTTTGTGAAGTAGATTGTCCTTTGACCGTTGTCAGCAAATCCTTGGTGAGAGAACAGTTTCAAGAGGTTAAAAAATTCTAAAGGATAAGAGACAGAAAACAACCTTTATTTTGTTTTGTCCTCACAAGAATGTTAGAAGCAGAACTTTTGAATTTGGAACAGACAAATTCTGCTTCCCAGGGCTTATTACCTTTTCCCAATGTAGAATTAGGTTGTGCTGATGTAATAATTTAACTCGGGAAGGTTCCCTCACTTATTTCAGATATCAAGACCACCGAGAGACACAGAATTGTCTCATTTTGTGTCTTCATTTTGCAAATGAACACACAAGTGCTTAGAAAGAGTGAGTGAAAAAGTTCCCCAGGCTTTTAAATAAAAATACGCTGTCCAATCGTGATAACAGGAAAATCGAAGCATGAACATGAAACATGGACAGCCATTCTTTAATAGAACAATCACTATAGTTTTGACATGATGCTGCTTGTATCCACTCACCTCATCAAATTTGTGTTTGTTAATTCCACACAGTTATTTGAAAAGCACCTTAATGTCTTTTGAGTATCACCAATGACAGAGCAGTGGCACTTTGAGAAATTCCTTGCTCAAATTGTTTGAAGTTGTATTGAAAGTAAATTTGCCTAATTCCAGACCCCAGTTTTTTTTTTTTTTTTTTTTTTTTTTCTCTCTCTCTCTTCTAAGCTGCCACTTGACATGCACATGGTGTATCTTACATCAGGAGAGGTCTTTGGCTTGGAAAGTGACATCCTGACCTTAAAACAGTCTCAGGTTTCCTGTATAAGTAGGCATGAGAGGGAGGCAGTGCAGTGTTGGGAAAGATGTGAGTGGAAGCAATTGTAAAATGCACCATCATTTTTGTGAATAGCTTTTATTATGGTACTTCAAAAGGCTCAAAATAGCTTATTTGTAGTCTAAAAATATTGCTGTTTTTCTTTTCTCTCTCCACCACCCCCAGTACCATATGTTTGCTTATGCCATTTTGGGCACAGACGGGGAGCAATGTCGCATTTCTTTCAACCGCTCCAGTTTGAGGAGAGCGGGGAAGCAACAGTCGCACTGCACGCTAAGCAACTCGAAGACAGAACTTGTAAATGAAATGCTGGGCGAGAAAACAGTAAATGCTTAATTATCTGAGGAAGCCAGGGTGAAGTTTCAGGACAGTCCGAGCTTTGCTCCAGGCAAGCTAGAGTATGAAAAATGACCTGCTGAAAAATAAACCAACTTAATTCATTGACACTTTTTTTTTCCTTTCTTTCTTGAAACTAAGACCATCTTTCTTCATTGGATACAAATAACATTTGTCTCAGTGGAACCTGTAAAAGGAGCAAAGGAAAAAAAAATACTCCTTGGGGGGAAAACCACGTAATGAATGGTTCTCTTTTAGAAAAATCAAGATAATAATGGCGTCTTCATGGAATGCCTGAACAGAATTGAGTCAGTTTAATGCTTTCGGAGTCAGTGATAAATTGCAAACACGCAGGGCACAGGGTCTCTTTTTAATCAGGATTGCTTAGGTTAAAATGGCTATAGGATCAGCTTCGTGTGTGTCTTTGAGGAGTGAGCACAGATTTTCAGGCAAGCCAAATGTGCTGGACTATGCACAAACGATTAGGAATGACTTCATAGTTCTCATTAATTGGTATTTAATCAACCTCCTCATTCTAAATCATGCTCTAGGCACTAAAGGTGAGGCTTTGCACATAACAAATGCTAAATGTGCATTAAATTCACAACATATAATTATAAAACATTGAATTTGAATATATCTTACATAACAGATACATAAAGCATACACATGGATATAGGGAACAGGAAACAGGTGTCATTATTTACGGATAATGAGAATTGCCCAAACTTCTATAGAAGAAGAAAATCAGAATGTTTTCTCAAAGTTCTGAGAGATTTCTGAAACTTTGGTGGCAGTGGAACAGGTAGCAGATTTGGCTGTGGGAGAACCGCTAATAAGGTCTTGCATTCAAACCAAATCAGCTGGCATCTTGGTGCAGACATGTAATATCAGGGTTGAGGAGGAAGACTAGGTTTCAGGCCCGCCTGTGCTAAATGCTGCTTCAAAAAAGATATTTCAATAATTTAATTATATTCCCAATGGCAACTAGAGGAATTAATGACAATTGTGTTTTAACTATTAATAGTTACTATTAATGACACCTACAAAAAAGGAATAATGGAAAAAATAAGTCATCTTAACATGGAAATGATAAAGTAAAAGGAAAGGGCGAGAAGGAGAAAAAGAGAGAGAGGAGGAGGAGGAGCATGGGATGGAGGGGGAGACAGAGAGAGAGAGAGAGAGAGAGAGAGAGAGAGAGAGAGAGAGAGAGAGAGAGAGAGAGATGCTAATGATAAGTTTTAGTGGATAGATATATGTCATGTCAAATACCCTGGGTTCAATACTCTACAATGCAAAGAAAGAGTAAATGGTCAGGGGAAAATGTCTTTCTTAAATCCCTCTTGGGTATCAGATTTTTATTGGGAGAGATTTTTTTTTTCCATGACATTTCCTAGAATTTTTATGTACCATTTTTATAGATTTTGTGATGAAATATTTCATCTTATTAATCAGAATTATTGCAATAGCAATGAGGTACAGTGTACTTCCATGTATGCATATGGTATACCTTAACTAAATATAACTTAAAGGTATGTCAGTATTAATACTCATTTATAACCATTCATAATGTAAAAAATGTACTGTATTAAAATCATTCTAACAAATTAAAAATAACCTTAGTGCTCCTAACCATGATTTTTTCCTTGTTTAAATGAAAATAATGTGTGTTAATTTTGATCTGTTTTTTGGTAGAACGTTTTCACCCTCAAAAGCACAGTGTTCTAAGTGTGATAGCCTAACAGAGGACTATCCTAAGAGGTAGTGGCTGCTCACAGGTTACTTACAGTTCAGGTTTAAAACTCGGTAGTGAACACTGGATAAAACTTCTATGAAGCAAGTGTGTTCTGGTGGCTTGTGCCAAGATTTACACTCTTGCTTATTCCTATGCTAGATATAGGAGTTATTTTAAAAACCTATCATTAAAGATACCATTGTAAAGATTCCTGAATTTAAATGGTATGGCCACAGCGATACAAGTGACAAATACTTGGTATATATAGTTTATAGTCAATATGTTTTTAACAAATAGATAAATGAATAAATTAATGGGTGAGAAGGGAGAATCTAAAGTGATTAATTTTACTTGTACTGAATTGTAAACCTCTCTGCATTGTTTGGAATGCCCAGATGTGATGGTGACGAAGAGGAAATAACTGAATTTTAAATTTTTAATAAGACTGTCCACAAGATTTACAGATCTACAGTGAAAGCCATGCCTTTTCATGCTGCTGATTAAATTTTCTTCTTTGTAAGCATGACAGCTAGGTACTATGTATATATAGACACAGGTATATAAGTTACTGTTGGAGACAAAGTGGATGGAGTAAATCCTGTGAGCACATTAACAGTCCTAAAATTTATAAAATAACGAGAGCAAAAAAATATTGCAAGAACACAGACCTATTGCATTTTCCTGGGTGTGATGCAATCAGTGTGACTCCCTTGTACTTAGCCTTTAATGGAACTGTTTGGAAGTCCAGAGAGACTTAGCAGGTGGTGAGCATAACTCTAATAGAAAGAGACATTTCCCAACAAGGTCTTTGGATGTCTGCGATGAGGAGAAAAGCTATGGAGCACACAGAGTCCTCAGCCTGCTACTCACAGATGCCACACTTGAGGACACTGAGATGGAGCAGGAGAGAAGTGAAAGGAAATATATAACTTCTGAATGATATTCTTCCAGTAACAGCATATTGAACAGCATCAGGAATATTTTACAGCTTACTGTCTCAAGTTTATAACAGAAATTCCTTGTTATTTTATGTTTCTATTATAACGTTCTTTTTTTCCCTTTAAAATCCATCCCTGTTTCATATGAATGAACTAAAAATGATTTGCTGGAGGAGCAGGCTTATTTTCACGTATTTTATAATGAAAGTTGTTTATCCAAGACTAAAAAAAAATGAGCTTATTTCCAAAAGATGCAAATATGTGAAAATTGCTATACATTTGAAAATGTGTATGTTGTGCTGATAAGATGGCTTAATGGTAGAACATTTGCCTGGCAGGCTCAAGGATTGTATTTTATCCAAGACCCTATAGGAATGAATAGATGTCCACACAGATACAGATCAATAGCAACTTTGTGTTTAAATGTTACAATTCCCTATCTCTAGTTCCTACAGCCTCATTCTGCATTATCAAAACTTAAGACTAAATTAAATTACCTCTTCAGAAATGCTGGGCAGACAATAACTGTTCTCTGTTTTGGCAAAGGTGACTTTAGACAGAACTACCAACAATAAAGCTCATTCAAAGTTCCAATTTGAAAAAAAAAATAAAATATTTTATGCACATTATATTTGGGATATTATAGAAAGGATTTAATTAACACTGGAGGCAAAATCCCTTAAACCTAAGGTGTATTTCTAGTTAGTCTAAGATATCAGTAGGAACTGATTAAAAGGCTGAAGAGGCAGCAATGGCAAACACTCTAGTTCCTTAAGCATTCAAATTTCAGAAATAACCATATAAAATAATTTTCTCTTGGCTAAGTCATAAGAAACTAACTCTTCTCTCTCTGAGAAAGACTAGTAAAATATATTCATATGAATAAACGCTTCTATTTTACTTAAAGCGATCTGATCTATTTCAACTCCACACATCACTCTCCAGCTCTTGCTTGGAGGTGCCATCCACAGAGATCTGGGTTCACCTCTATTAATTAATAATACAACTCCTCAGAGGTGTCCACAGCTCTCTCTGACTTAGACAATTGCCCAATTGGTGATTTTTCTCTCAGATGAATTCAGGCTATGTCAAGCTGACAGTTAAAACGAAAACTAAGATCCTAAAAGTTTTGAAGGGTTATACTTGATAAATACCAGTATCTGAGTTTTAGGGATCTGTAGGTATGACGTTGCTGATAGCCATCTAGCAAACCAAGGGTGCTCATAGGTTGTGCATAAGACTAGAAGGCTAGACTGGACTGTTTATCCATGGCTGCTGTTTCTTTCATCCAGGAGCAATGATGCATTATAACAGTGACATAATTAACTCTTTGAACATCAAACTAGAAACCCAGTTTTAGATAGTAGCCTAAAAATCTTTTCTATGCCACTTTTATAGCTTTCTTAAAAATTACAAAATGGGCTTTGGAATTTTTAGTATATGTAAAAGACAAATAAATAAAAACTCAAAGAAAATGAAAATTTGGCAAGTTTTAGAGTAATAGAAACAAGATCTCAGTTTTATATTCATATCTGTCTGATTTCAAACTCTACCCACTTGCAAATGTAGGAGATTGTCTGCAGGGATTGTATCAAGGCAAAGAATCTAGGGCCAGAGAGTTTAGAGAAAAAAAAAAAAAAGAGGTGTTCTAAGTATGTTAATATTCACCTTTCTATTATTGTTGCCTTTCAACTAAATAATACATGCATATTTGTCTCTTTCACTGTCAGAAACATGATGGTGTGTGTGATAGACAGAACCAGCCTCCTGAAGCTTACAGGCCTCTGCAAATGCCACTGTAAATGTTTAAGCTTCCACTGCATATTTCTTCTACAGAGTCCAAATGTTATAAGAACATTGTAAGGAGATAATATAGACAATTTGCTGTATTATTATTTGCACAATGGAGTTGAATTTTAGGAAGACAACATAGAAATGTAATTGAACATCTTGACAACAAGTCTAATCAATTTAGTTTCACCTGGACATAGATGATATAGAATGTGTTCCTTTGAGGAATCCTAAACTGGGGCTACTTGCAAAGAGGGCAGTCCCAACAGTCATCCCTTCATCCTTCAAAATACTGTCAGACTTTGTAGTTCAGTAGAACATTGTGAGTATACTTACTGTAAATATATTTTGTATCATAGGTAGATAATAATGCATGTATTAAAAAGAAATACTGAGATACTTGTACTTCAAACTCCGTGGGTATATGCTTAATTATACATCTGTATGTTCTGATGACTTTAGCTGTGCCCTTTAAGGTCAAAAAATGAAACCAGATGTCCTGCTCTATTTTTTAGCCCCTTATCTACTTGAGACAGAGCCTCTGGGGGCCCTGAATCTTGCTGTTCTTCACCTACGCCGCCAGACAGCAAGTCATATTGAGCCGCTCATTTCTGCCACCTCTGCTCTCAGTCCTGTGGCTACAGGCCTATGTAACCACGTCCTAAACTTAAACACATGTGGTGAGGATCCAAACTCAGGTCATCATTCTTTTACAGAGCCACTGAACCACTCCTCAAGTCCCTACCCCCAAATTATTAAAGAAGTATTTGTAGAATGAACAGTTATTTTTCGAACTTTCTTATACCTGATATCATACTGAGAATTAATTATGAAAAAATAAGCATACTTTTTATTCAACTTTCCGTTATTTATTGAAAGTTTAGAAATCTTAGTTTACATTTTGGATTCTTTTTTTTTAACTTTTTATTTATTTATTAAAGATTTCTGACTCTTCCCCACCACGGCCTCCCATTTCTCTCCCCATCCCCCAATCAAGTCCCCCTCCCTCGTTAGCCCAAAGAGCAATCAAGTTTCCCTGCCCTGTGGGAAGTCCAAGGACCACCCACCTCCATCCAGGTCTAGTAAGGTGAGCATCCAAACTGCCTAGGCTCCCACAAAGCCAGTACGTGTAGTAGGATCAAAAACCCATTGTCATTGTTCTTGAGTTCTCAGTAGTCCTCATTGTTCGCTATGTTCAGCAAGACCGGTGTTATCCCAGGCTTTTTCAGACCCAGGCCAGCTGGCCTTAGTGAGTTCCCGATAGAGCATCCCCATTGTCTCAGTGTGTGGGTGCACCCCTCGCGGTCCTGAGTTCCTTGCTCGTGCTCTCTCTCCTTCTGCTCCTGATTTGGA
>NW_026067927.1:7373446-7400858 GCF_014885135.2 Alexandromys fortis | reverse complement strand
TATATATTTATTAATATATACTCATATATTAATACTAGTGTATACACATATACATATTTGTTTATATGCACACATATAAATTTATTTAAAATATGGCTATAATTGCATGATAGGTATATATTTGTTTGAGTAGTTATGTATGCATATATAAAATCTATTGGAGAACTACTTTGAAAGGACTCCTCTGTGAGACAGGACACTAGTGCGACTTCCCTTTACATCTGACTAATTGTAATATAACTTGTTATATGATCTACTTTAGAAGCCACCATTGTACTGACACCTATGAAACCACTGAAGCAGAAATTAAGGTGTATTAATAGCAATGAACTTAATTTTGAAAGACTATGTTAAACAATAGGATGGACTTTAAGTTTTGTTTCCCTGCTTTACTTCTCAACAGAATATAAGTTAACAGTGCCAGACACAAATAGGAATAATAGAAAGCAATATGTGTCAGACCTTGGGCAGTAAAAGCAGATAAAGTACTTGGTAATTGCACAGGCTGGGAGTGAATCTTGTCTGGTCCTCTGGTTCTGTTTTGCAAAATGAGTTCAAGGAAATAAGTGGCCTCATAATGTTTGTACAATCAACTCTTCTCTCTCTTTAGACTTCACCCTTAACGTTTTTATTCAGGTCCAACTAAATATGAAAAATAACACTTTTATCAAGAATATTTTATGAGATTTAAAAATTTTCAAGTTCAGGAAACAAACACAAAGACTATTGGTAACAGGAATTGAGAAAATATTTATAAGGGCAGACCAGATTAATATTGATCCTCACCATATAATTTCTGGAGTTATTCTTCAACAGTTGAAAGGAAATAAGTCCATCCTTTCCCGTGTTCTATTTCCTTGGTACCAATTATAGGAAATTGTAGCAATTAAATATCAGAGTCACCACAGTAGAATGTGTTTTGAGAGGCCATCACACTTTAACAGATTTGAAAATATTTTTGGGAAAAAAATCACTTTTGAACCCAAAATATGTCTTGTTTCTGTCCCATTAAATCTTGCTGTGAACTTCCATCACTATGGAAAGTAGTTATTTCATACTTTCACCTAAAGGAACTGGAAAAGATGGAAGGATATATATGTTTGTTAATGTTACAAGTAAATATTTCATTTGAACAATGTTGAGCTTCCAGAGAGTTGATGCATCTAAGAGAATGTTTTCCAGAAGATGCCAATGTGATCAATATGATTTGATAATATTGGTAGGAACATAAAATGTATGGGAGATCTTAATTGTGAATCTTGGAAACAGAGTCAAACTTAACTTGTGTATCTATATTTCATAGTATCTTTAATATATGCGATACCTCAAATGTACATGATCCCATTTTTTTTAATTTCTTAAGAATAAATGGCTATTGGTGCTTTCAGGATGCTAATAGCATTCCATTTATTCAGAATATGCAACACATACGTCTCTCTATACTCCTTGAAAGCTCATACTTATTAAAATTAATCTTTGCTAGAGGTCTGAACATATATCCCATGCTAGAATTCTGCATTTTTCAAAATTTGAACACACTGACCAAAAATATTGATAACGAAGATTACTATCTTTAAAATGATCTTATCTTGGAAACTGTGTTTTATTCATCTTTATCATTTCTTAAAGATTTCTATCTTAGCTTGGCCTTTCACTTACTATTGAGCTGAGGGTGACTTTTAATTTCTGATCATGCTGATTCTACCTTCCAAGTTCTGAAATTACAAACCAAGGCAAACATAATTAATTTATGTGATGCAAGGGATTGAGTCTAGGACCTTCTTAATGCTAGGCAAGTACTCTATCCACTTAGATAAATCACCATATCTTCTTTGTTTTTCTTATACAGATCAGATGATTAATTTATGATACACATAAGACAATGAAGCAGAGTGTTCAGATGGTATTGTCACATCCTATTTCAGCTGAGCATGAAATAATCTTCCTTCCTTCCTTCTTCCTTTCTTCCTTCCTTCCTTTCTTTTTTTCATTTTTATTTTGCATGACAGAGTTTCTCTGCATGCAGTCCTGACTGTTCTGAAACTCACTCTATGGCCCAGAATGGCCTCAAACTTACAGACATCCACCTGCCTCTGCCTTCCAAGTGCTTGGTTTAAAGGCTTGCACCACCATTGCCCTGCATGAAGCGGTATTTCTAAGTGATGGCTTACCTGGTCTTCCTGAATAATTCTTGCTTCTGCTTATTTCCCTCACCATTTGTACTTCTCATTGTTGTCTAGGTTCTCTGGGATTGTGATTTGTAGGCTTTTTTTTTTTTGCTTTATGTTTAAAAAACACATATGTGTGAGTACATATGATAATTGTCTTTCTGGGTCTGGGTTTACCTCATTGAATATGATGTTTTCTAGCTCCATCCATTTGCCTGCAAATTACAGGATGCTTTTTTTNTTTTTTTTTTTTTTTTTTTTTTTGCTTTGTAGTACTCCATTGTGTAAATGTACATTTTCCTTATCCATTCTTTGGTCGAGGGGCATTTAGGCTGTTTCCAGGTTCTTGCTCTGACAAACCATGTTGCTATGAATTGAATTGAGCACATGTCCTTTTGGTAAGATTGACCGTCATTTGGATATATACCCCAAAGTGGTATTTCTTGGCCTTGAGGAAAGTTTCCTTATTTTCTGAGAAATCACCATACTGATATCCTAAGGGACTGTACTAGCTTGCACTCCCACTAGCAATTTATGAGTGTTCCCTTTACCCCAAACCTACGAACACATGGCTTTTGTCAAAGAAGCAAAAAATATAAAATGGAAAAAAGAAAGCATCTACAACAAATGGTGCTGGCATAACTGGATATCAACAAGTATAAATACGAAAATAGATCCATATCTGTCCCCTTGCACAAAACTCAAGTCCAAATGGATCAAAGACCTCAACATAAAGCCAGTCACACTGAACCCCATAGAAGAGAAATGGGGAAGTGCACTTGAACATATTGGCACAGGAGACTATTTCCTAAATATAGCACCAGTAGCACAGACACTGAGAGAAACGATTAATAAATGGGACCTCTCGAAACTGAGAAGCTTCTGTAAAGCAAAGCATACGGCCAATAAGACAAAACAGCAGCCTACACAATGGGAAAAGATCTTCACCAACCCCACATCAGATGGAGGTCTGATCTCCAAAATGTACTTCTCTCATTGACAAAAAGCTGTCTTCTTCTGTGTTGACTGCTAACACTCGTCTCTGAGTCAATTTACCTCATTGTTCAATGCAACCATTTCAATAAATGTCAAGGTGCTGAATTTTCACTTGTGCAAATATTTATATAAGAGGGAGAATAAGCACAACAGTAATTTGATTCAAAGGTATTCAGAATGTTTCACAGGCATAAATTAATTACGCCATGCAGCTCACTGTTAAGTAGGGCAATGTCGTTCAAGCTCTTGAACATTATCTTCGCAGAGGTTTTGAATCACAAAGGTGATGAAGTGGGAAATATCAAGTTAAAACTCTATGCCTCTTCTGAAAGGGTCTGGAGGTGAACATTATATGTATGTGTTTTTTTTTTCATGGAATTTCTGTGTTGGTTCATGTGTGCTGCTAGGACAGAGTGTCCCATGTACTGGGTGATGTATAATGACCAGCAGTTCCTCATAGTCCAGAAGATCGTGAGTTCTAAGATCACTGCTCTGACACAAGGCAAGAGTCTTTGTGCCTGCACCATAGGCATCACACACAGCAGGACAAAGCAAGGAACCCAAGTTGTCTCTCTTTAAGAAATAGACAACTAGAATAACAGTATTAATCCATTTGGGAGAGCAAAGCCCTCACGGCCTTATCATATCCTAAAGATCCCACCTCTCTATGCCATTGTAACAACAATTACACTTAAGCATGACTTTTAATGACTTTTAGAAAGGGCAATGATTTAAACTATAGCAATTTCTTAAAAGGGAGGGAAAATACTCTGTGTTGACATTGAAAAGGCTAAAATCTAGTGTGAATTAGATGACAGACATTCTTGAAACCTAGAAACCAAGTCAACATCAATAGAAAAGTCAATTTGCTCTGGCTTATTCCTTTGCCAGCAGAATAAGTTGAGGGCAGACTTTGATGACTTGATAAGGAAGAAGAGAAGTGCCAGCAGAGGGTAGCTATTATTGTGTGAAGAGAGGTGAGAGGAAGAATGTGATCATAGTGTTGTTTTTGCAGCTGATGAGAGGATCAATGAGACAAGGAGGTCTCTTCATAGTCACAGTGTATGGAGTCTGCATCTAGGAGAGGCTTACTGATGGCATTCTGGGTTTGGGGCTATGCTTATATAATAAAGAATGGTGGGCATCACATACAAATAATTTAATAGCATTAAAGTGCACCGGGAGGTAGGCAGGGCAATAGTCATTTGTTCTGTAGTAGGAAAGCTTTCAAGAGAATATTTAAAGCCTCAGAGATGAAATTTTGACAGAGAAGAAACAAGCAAAGTAGATGTGAAACCAAGAGGAAAAGAACATATAGAAAACAATCTTGTATGATTAATGCTATGATGCATTATATGATGCATGATATGATGCATCTTATCAGCTTTCAAACATAATGCCCTGGATTATCAGCAAAGACTTTGAATGTTAGCCTCCACAGGCCTCTGACTTGTGCCTGCATTTTTTTCTTTTCTTTCTTTTTTTTTGGGGGGGGGGGTTATTAATCCTTATCACAGTGGCTATGTCATTAAAGATGCTCGCTCAGTGTCATGGATTTGAATCCTATAGTCCAAAGTTTCACAAAGATGAAGTACTAAAGTGAGCAGATGAAAGTATCATGATTTTCTGTCTCTCCTACTGTGCTGTGTCTAGGAAATTAAAGTTAAGATTGCAGGCTCTGGGAGACTTAGCACAATGTGATGAATTAGTAAGAAAGAAGTCACTCTGTCCCCAAACCCTCCTGTCTCCTGCAACCCCAGACGAACTCTAGAACCAAGGTTGCAAGTGAACAGAGAAGACAAACAGACTGTGACTGCACAAAGAGGCCCAAGAGAGGTACACTGAAGCACAGGCTGCAACCTCATAGAGAGGACCAAGAGAATGAACAAAGAGAGCGAACAAGGCAGTGGACCAAGAGAGTGGGCCAAAAGAAACCTCAGTGGCTCCCTGATGCACAGACAGTGACAGTACATAGCAGACCAAGAACAGCTCCCAAAGACATGGACAACAACTTCAAGGATTGGATCAACAAAAACAAGGACACTGCTGGCATGAATTCAAGGAAGAGATGGGTAGGTGCAAATGCAAGAATTCATTCAAAAACCTAAAAAGCAACGTGATTATACACAGGAAGACTTGAGCATCCTAACACAGAAGAAGCAGAAGAAATCAGTTTTAAAAATAACTTTATGAGGATGATGGAGCACTTTAAAGAGGAAATTAAAAATTCCTTTAAAGAAATGGAGGAAAAGACCAACTAAAAGTTGGAAGAAATCAATAAATCTCTTAAAGAAACTCAAGAAAAACAATGAACTAGGTGAATCAAAGAGTTCCAACAGTTTAAGACTTGAAAACTGACACAAGGGCAATAAAGAAAACACAAACCGAGAGAATTCTAGAAATGGAAAATCTGGATAAATGAGCAAGAACTACAGATGCAAACATAACCAAAAGAATACAAGAGATTGAATTGAGAATCTCAGGTGTTGAAGATTCGATACATGAAATAGATTCAGCTGTCAAATAAAATATTAAATCCAAAAAATTCTTAACACAAAACATCTAGGAAATCTCGGTCATCTTGAAAAGACCAAACCAAAGAACAATATGAATAGAACTCCAGTTCAAAGGCACAGAAAATATATTCAACAAAATCATAGAAGAAAACCTTCTCAACATAAAGAAGGATATCCTTATGAAGGTATAAGAAGCTTACAAAACACAAGTAGACTAGAACCCCCCCCCCAAAACAGTCCCCTACCTGTATAATAATCAAATGCAAAATACAGAATAAAGAAATAATATTAAGAGTTATAAAAGAAAAGGTCAAGTAACATATAAAAGCAAATCCATCAGAATTATACCCGAAGTCTCAGTGGAAACCATGAAAACCAGAAGTTCCTCGACAGATGTACTGGAGACACTAAGAGACCACAGATACAAACCCAGACTACTATGGCAAGTAAAGCTTTCAATCACCGTCGACGGAGGAATCAAGATATTCTTTGGAACAACCAGGTTTAAACAATATATATCCACAAATCCAGCCTTACAAAAAGTACTAGAAGGAAAATGCTAATCTAAGGAAGCTGGTTGTACCCACAAAAAAAAAGAGGCAAAAGATAACCTCACACCAGCAAACTCCAAAGAAGGGAAACACAAATACTACCACTTAAAAATCACAGGAATTAACAGTCACTGGTCATCAATGTCTCTTAATATCAATGAACTTAATTCACCTATAAAAAGAAACAGGCTACAAGAATGGATACAAAAGCAGGATTCACCCTTCAGCTGCATACAGGAAACACAGCTCAACCAAAAATACATTCCATTACCTCAGATTAAACAGTTAGGAAAAAAGTTTCTCAGTCAAATGGACCTAAGAAACAAGCAGGTGTAGCTATCCTAATGTCTAACAAAATAGACTTCAATCTATTTAAGTCTATTCAAAATAGACTAAAATCAATCAGAAGAGATGGAGAGCAACACTTCATTCTCATCACAGAAAAAAATCAACAAAATGAAGTCTCAATCCTGAACCTCTATGCCCCACATATAAAAGCACTCACACATGTAAAAGAAACATTACTAAAGCTTTTTTTTTTTTTTTCTTGGTTTTTCGAGACAGGGTTTCTCTGTGGTTTTGGAGCCTGTCCTGGAACTAGCTCTTGTAGACCAGGCTGGTCTTGAACTCACAGAGATCCGCCTGCCTCTGCCTCCCAAGTGCTGGGATTAAAGGCGTGCGCCACCACCGCCCGGCACATTACTAAAGCTTAAATTGCACATCAAACCATCCATACTAATAGTAGGAGACTTCGATATACTACTCTCTCCAATGCACAGGTTAACCAGACAGAAACTTAACAGAGAAATAAGAGAACTAACAGATGTCATGAATTAAACAGAGACTAAGCAGACATCTATAGAACTTATCACCCAAACACAAAAGAATATACCTTCTTCTCAGAACCTCATGAAACCTTTTCTAAAATTGACCACATATTTGGTAACAAAGCAAACCTCAAGAGATGCAAAAAAAATGGAATAACATCCTGTATCTGATCAGCTCACCATGGTTTAAAGTTAGAATTCAACAACAACACTAATTGCAGAAAGTCTACAAACACTTGAAAATTGAACAGTGCTCCTCCATTGAGTCACCCCAGGGTCAAGGAAGAACTAATGAAAGAAATTAAAGTTTTCCAAGAATTCAACAAAAATGAAGACAAAATGTACCCAAATTCATGGGACTCTAAGAAAGCAATGCTAAGAGGAAAGTTTATAGCACTAAGTACTCATATAAAGAAAGTTGAGATATCTCACTAGTGATTTAACATCATACCTGAAAGCTCTGGACCAAAAAGAAGCCGACTCACCCAGAAGGAGTACATGACAGGAAATAATCAAGTTGAGGGTGGAAATCAATAAAATAGAAACAATGAAAATAATATAAAGAATCAATGAAATGAAGAGCTGGTTCTTTGAGAAAATAAGCAAAATAGATAAACCCTTATCTAAACTAATCAAAAGGCAGAGAACATCTAAATTAACAAAATCAGAAAGGAAAAGAGGGACATAACAACAGACCCTGAGGCAATCCAGAGAATCATTGGATCATATTACAAAAACATATACTCCATAAAACTGGAAAATGTAAAAGAAATTGACAATTTTCTGGATAGGTACCACATACCAAAATTAAATCAAGACCAGGTGAACAATTTAAATAGACCTATAGCCTTCACGGAAATAGAAGCTGTTATCAAAAGCCTCCCAACCAAAAAAAAAAAAAAAAAAAAATCAAAGCCTCATGTTTTCAGTGCAGAATTCTACCAGAACTTTAAATAAGAACTAATATCTATACTCCTCAAAGTGTCGCCCATAATAGAAATAGAACAAACATTGACAAACTCTTCTTATGAGGTTACAGTTACCCTGATACTTAAACCACACAAAGACTCTACCAAGAAAGAGAATTTCAGACCAATCTAACTCATTAACATAGATGTAAAAATGGTCAATATAATACTGGCAAACTGAATGCAAGAACTCATTTAAAAAAATCAACCACCATGACCAAGTTGGCTTCATGCCAGTGATGCAGGAATGGTTCAACATATGAAAATCTATCAAGGAAATCTACCATATTAATAAACTAAAAACCATATGCTTATGTCATTAGATTCTGAAAAAGAATTCAACAAAATCCAACACCCCTTCATGATAAAGGTCTTGGAGAGATATGGAATACTAGGAACACATCTAAACATAATAAAAGCAATATATAGCAACCCAACATCCAACATCAATTTAAATAGAAACTCAAAGTAATTCCACTAAAAACATAAAAAATACAAAAATGTCAACTTTCTTCATATGTATTCAACATAGTTATTGAAGTTTTACCTAGAGCAATGAGATAACAAAAGGAGATAACGGGAATATAAATTGGAAAAGAAGAAGTCAAACTTTAGTTATTTGTAGATAATATGATTGTATACATAAGTGACCTCAAAAAATCTTCCAGGGAACTCCTACAGCTGATAAATATCTTCAGTAATGTTGCAGGATATAAGATAAACTCAATAAAGTTGGTAGCCCTTCTATTTACAAATGATAAAGAAGCTGAGAAAAAATAAGAGAAATATTATCCTTCACAATAGCCACAAATAACATAAAATAACCCGGGGTAACACTAACCAAACAAGGGACAGTCCTATTCAACAAGAACTTAAGTATTTGAAGAAAGAAATTGAAAAAGATACCAGAAAATGGAAAGCTCTCCCATGTTCTTGAGTAGATAGAATCAGTATAAGAAAAATGGCAATTCTACCAAAAGTAATCTATAGATGCATTGCAATGCCCATCAAAATCCCACCACGATTTTTCATATACCTTAATAGAGTAATACTCAACTTCATATGGAAATAAACAGGCTAGTCAAAACAATCCTATACAATAAAGTAACTTCCAGTGGTATCACCATCACTAATATCAAACTCTATTATAGAGTTACAATAATTAAAACAGCCTGGTACTTGCATAAAAACAGACAGGTTGACCAGTGGAATCAAATTGAAGATCTAATATTAATTCACACACCTATGAACACCTAATTTTTGACAAAGAAGTTAAAATTATACATTGGGAACAAAAGAAAGCACCTTCAACAAATGGTGCTTGTATAACTGGATGTCAACATGTAGAAAAATGAATGCAGATTCATATTTATCCCAATGCCAAAAAAAAACCCTCAACTGCAAATGGATTAAAGACCTCTATATAAATCTGACCACAGTGAACATGATAGAAAAGAAAGTGGGAAGTAGTTTTTAATTCATTGGCACAGAATACCTCTTCTTAAATATAAGACCAGTAGCACAGATATTGAGAGCAACAATAAATAAATGGAATCTCCAGAAACTGAGAAGCTTCTGTAAAGCAAAGAACACAGTCAATAAGACAAAAAGGCAGCTTCCTGAATGAATAAACGTCTTCACCAACCCCACCTCTGAGAGAAGGCTGACCTCCAAAATATATTAAGAACTTAAGAAATTAACCATCAAATTACCAAATAATCCAATTAAAATATGGGGTACAGATCTAAACAAGAATTCTCAACAGAAGAATCTCAAATGGCCAAATGGAGGGAATGGGAAGATGGGAGGGAGCAAAAACTAGGAAAGGGACAGTGGTGGTGGCGCACGCCTTTAATCCCAGCACTTGGGAGGCAGAGGCAGGCAGATGTCTGTGAGTTCGAGACCAGCCTGGTCTACAAGAGCTAGTTCCAGGACAAGCTCCAAAACCACAGAGAAACCCTGTGTCGAAAAAAAACAAAAATAAATAAATAAATTAATAAATTAATTAATTAATTAATTAAAATAAAAAAATTAAGAACTAGGAAAGGTATGTAAAATGAAAAGAAGAAAGCTTTTGTTTTTTTAATAAAATATAAAAAGAAATATAAAATAAGGAAAGGAAGAAGTTGACCTATTTATCAGCTTGCTGTTTTGTATCTTAGAACTTTTTGTATATTAAGGCCATTTACACTATGAGTGCACAACAAGTACCCACTTGTCATAGAAAATCATTTGCATCTACAGAGATGATGAGATGTAAATATTTTTCTGTCTCTAAATACATAAACCCTCAACAAATCTCAGTTCATACTCTGAGAACAACAAATGATTAGATAAGCAGCTATGGAAAGAATGGTATGCAGAGCTCTCCAGAAATAAAGGCATCCTCTTACATCTGTACCCTTAGGGGTAATGCTTTCCAATTACCCCAGTGACATAACCAAAAAAATAATCCTTTTAAAATGGCACTAGTCATCTCTGAAATCTGTCTTTATCTATAATATGCATTTTGGTGTTTTCTATGTGTTCTCATAAAAAGAACTTGTTTGTGCTTGATCAATTTTTGAAAAATCATTACAGCTCATCGGGGGTAAATATTAGAATGGAGATAGAAAAAAATATGTGTTCCAACATCATTTGATTGAAATGATACTCTAAGTACATCATTTATTATTCTGAACTTTAGAAGATTACAAAAACTATCTCTTATGCATATTCATATCCATTTCTTGTATTTAATCCCTTGGTCAATTTAGAAGCAAAACACTAGTGTTCTTTATTTTAAAAGTTTTAGAAGCCATGACTAAGACTATATAAGAAGGGCGGTAGAGATGTTCTTGTTGTTAGAGTTTGTGCTACAGAACCATGTAACAGCCAAGTGTGGCAGTCTGCATTTTTAATTCTAGCACAGAAAAGATAGATGCAGGAGGATCCTAGGGACTTACTGGCTAGCATTCTAGCCAAACTGGTGAGCTTTATATGGAATAAATTAGGGAAGATACTTGATGTTAACCTCTGCTCAAGTGCATATACACATGCAAACAAGTTCATATCCAATAACACACATGAACATATACACAAATAGAGGCACACCCCTAAACCATGTCCTCAAATTCTCTCTAAAGAGCAGTTTCATGTTTGGAGACAAATATGTTTTTGTTGGCCATCATTGCTTATTCTGTAGCCCATGAACTATCCTGTAAGGCACTCATGCAGGGACACAGAGGTCCTCTCTGGGACAGTATTTAATGCAGCATTGCACAGTATAAAATGCCATGTGTAAGGAGTGACTACAAGTTGCTCAGAATCAATGGCTTACAGTCTTTGTATTCTGAAGAGAAAACCAGAAAATATGAGCTTATAAACCACAGACTCTGTTATTAAAGCCAACAACTAGAAGGTTGTAAGAAATAGAATGTCACCTTGAAGGTATTTGCTGCAGATAGTCTTATGCAAGGTTCTTAACCAAGTTAATAATAATAAAAAAAAAGGATGTGACTAGCAGGTATTAAACTGTGTTAAGCTGAAGATTAGAGAAGGGTGGACTTAATTACTAATTATTTCATGTGCCCACATATAAAATGTGTATTACTAAAACTCTTATCTTTACTTAGATTCTTTGGAACAAAATCTTTCAAGGAAATATTTATAAGACACAAGAGAAAGGAAGGAGTTGAAAATGCAAAAAGGTTTATCAGAATCAGGAAGCTAGAATTATTTTATTTTTTTTTAAAAAAATCCAGAGAAATAAAAGCAAGGGGAACCTAGTTATTATAAATTTAACTTTAATGTAATTCATAATCCATTTAATGTATTTCAAGGAAAGGCACTCAGATATGTTTGATATTGTGTACTAAGTGACCAATGGATCTATGTGCTCCTCTTAAATCTCTTTATAATAACTCTATTAACCAGCAAATTTATTGTACTTTTTTGCTTTTGCTAGTTTTGCCTCTGCCTTCTCTCAGCATGTTCGGCTCAGCCTTTTGTCTATAAAAGTCTGATGGTATCAATCCAGAGGGGCACACATCCCTTTACCATGTTGTGACAATCTTAGCTGGACTTCAACATCCACAAAAACCTTTTAAAAATCACAGTAAAACCTGGCTTTGTACCTAAACACTATTGATAATTATTTACTTTTACAGAATATATTTGTTTATATATACACAAATACACTTCTCCAATATTTACCTGCCGGTTAAATATCACTTTATATTTAACAAATAAAAAAGTTTCACAAAATAAGCCAATGAATGGATTTGGAAGGCAGTCATTTTACCTCATGAAGCAGTATCGGTTGTAGTATATTCTTTTTTTTTTTTTTTTTTTTTTTTTTTTTTCCGAGACAGGGTTTCTCTGTGGCTTTGGAGCCTGTCCTGGAACTAGCTCTGTAGACCAGGCTGGTCTCGAACTCACAGAGATCCGCCTGCCTCTGCCTCCCGAGTGCTGGGATTAAAGGCGTGCGCCACCACCGCCCGGCTTTGTAGTATATTCTTCTGCTTTCTTGCTGGATGGTAGTGTTGAAGAGAGCCTTCTTGCCTCTCTTTCTTACCATCCCCCTGGTACATGATGCCGTGTTTGATCAGTAGCAGCTTCACCACACCTGTGAAATGAAGCAGTCTTTTCACATGAGTTTTTCATCATACTTCTCCCTCTTTTCTGTTTGAAATATATCTGGCATTTTTGTTGCTTTGATTTTACTCCAATGGATGGGGTATGAAAGACATTGACTACAGAAACACAACTATTCTTTAAGAAACTACAAAAGAAGAAAGGATACAATATCTAAACCCAGTGATGACAGGGGAGAGGGAAAAGGAGGAGTGGTGCTCTCCTGCCAAACCTAACGATGTCTTTTGCACTGACACCAATCTGATTAAATGGGAATCACACCGCAGCATTGTCTGACAAGAGGCAGGAGATGTGGAGGAGACACTACTAGTCTGTAGGGTCATACCAAGGAGAGGAGAGATGCCACTATGATGGGACAAAAGCGACCCTCTACTCCCAAAGAATAGTGGAGGAGGATTTCCAAGCAGAGTGTATTGAGTGCAAGAAAATGTTATTGGATATTTAGGTCCTGGTACCTCTGGATTGTAAAAGACTCAGGTTGTCAAAAGGCAGCTTATGCCACATACAACTCCACTTAGTATTTGAAAAGAACCAAGGGAGTGGAAGGCAGCAACAGGATATTTTTGGCTCATTCTTATTCCTAATTTCTTTCTGAGATCAATCTTGGGATGTGATTAGTACATCTATAACACCTTGGGTTGCAGCTTCTAAAACTAAAAAAACCCACCCTTATTGAAACCCCTGCATTCGTAGTTCTGTGGTAAAGCAATGGAATCAGATTGTTTTCCCCAAATTGTTCATCTTATGTAAATAGCATGTGTACTATAATGTGACCCTAGCAGAATTTTCTCCTTTATGATATTGATAGGATAATTAGTATGCTTTTAATTACTGCCCAAATCATTTACTTTTATAATCTTCCTTTATAGCTATTAAAAAAGAGTTATATCTTAATGACTATCTTCTAACAGAAGAAAAATCAGAGCTCAAGGATATTCAGAATATTTCCTGGTGAATTAACAAACTGTAGGTAAAAATGGCAGAAATCAAACCCAAAATGAGACACCAAATCTAGGCTCTTAAACATCATGTCCTACTTGTCTGTATTGTCAGACTGTGATATATACTGTAGCATGTCAGACTGATATCTAGGACCATAGAACCTTTGAATCATAAAAAGAATAAGAACAAATCAGCTAAGTCTTGCTTTAAGATTATGTTTTACTCTATTAACTGTTAGGTGTACTATATTATAAAATCTCAGATGTTTGGCATATTTAGGGGTACTATTGCTATGATGAAACACCATGACCAAAAGCAAGTTTGGAAACAGGGGCTTGTTTAGCTTTTACTACAAAATAGTCCATCGCTGAAAGAAGTCAAGAAAGGAAATTAAGCTGGGCTACAACCTGGAAGCAGGAGCTGAAGCAGAGGTCTCAGAGGCTTACTGCTTAGTGGCTTGCTCCTCATGGTTTAGTCAACCCACCTTCTTATAGAACCCAGGACCAATAGTTTGGAGGAGGCACCACCTGTAATGGGCTGGGCTCCTCCCTCACCCTTCAGTCATTAGGAAAATACACTACACGTTTGCCTACTGCAAAATCTTATGCAGGCAATGATTTAATTGGGGTTCTCTTCTCTTAGATGACTCTAGAATATGTCTGGCTGACGAAAGTTAGGCAGGACAATTGACGCCCTGCCACCCTGACATACAAAGGCTTTAAAGGTGTAACATTTTTGTTGTTGTTGTTCACCTCAAGATGTCAGATTCATCAAATTTCACACATATGATGAACTTAAAAGTCCCACAGTCTCTACCAACTCAAATATTTTAAAAGCTCAGTCTATGTAAAAATGTAAATCCTCTTTTAAAATCTAAGATCTCTTAAAAGTTCAAAGTGTGGCTGCCTATAAAATCAAAACTAAGTTAAACTCTCTCTTACTGAGGGAAGAACCCACAGTCACAAGCTGATTTAAAAAAAAGACACATTCCCATAGTTAATTAATTCAGTGTCCAATGTCTGCAATTCACTCATGATCTTCTTGGTTTCTCCAAAAAACCTAGATCAGTTTTCAGATTCAATGTCTGCATCAGAAACAGCATGTTTCTAGGCCCACTCGGGCCTCACTTCATCACTAGGGCTGTGCTTGAGAATCACCCATGGTACTGACATCTCCAAAATGTTGGAATCTTTTCTATAACTGGGCTCCATTTTATTTAAAAACTCTATTGGGCTCTCTTTATTGTGCCAAGTTTCTCACATAGTTTTTGCTTGACCCTTTTAATACTGGGCTTCAGTAGCCAGTGGGGTTGAACCTTCTTCGATGTTCTCTCTTGGCCTCTCACAGTACCAAACCCAAGCATCTTTCAGGAGCCCTTCATGCCATCAAAAACCATTACCACCTTGGTGACTCTTACACTGTCAAGCTTGGCTGCCGGCATAGCGTACAACTTTGGCTATCTCTGGAACATAGCTTCTGTGCACTGACTCTCAGGAACCACTTTCCAGAAGATTTCTCCTCAGTGATACTGGTTTCTTCTTAAACTATCTTAGTACTAGCTGGTCAGTATCTATTATCCCAGAAAAGTGAATGGTTTTCTTTGGTGAGCTAGTCTTTTGTTATTCACATCCAATTCTTTAGCTCCAGCTGATCAGATATCACAAATTCTTCATATAAATAGTGAAAATTTCCAGCCAGGCATCCACCATCTGCATTGCTCTAAACATTGTTGTCTTCTAAGTTCCTATTGAGCAGCCAATTGAGTGTTCAAGACTCAATAGCTTTTCTAACCCAAGGTTCTAATGTCCATCTCCTATTCTCTCTAAACTAACATTATCAGGTCTGCCATAGCAATATCCTTATCCTGGTACATTAGCTATGATCTAGCTAATCCAATTGTGTAAAAATGGTCATCTACCAAGGGAAGGTCAAAGAACTATTCAGTCCTTGTTCGTCCAGGAGGCTGGATGTCTCAGCTGGTCTTCAGTATACACTAGAATCCCAAACTATTGGGCTCTAATGCCAGTGAAGGAACAGACTTGCCAGTGTGGTTGGGAGAACAAACAATGAGAGTAAGCTTCCTCCCTCTATGTCTTTATAAAGGCTGCCAGCAAAAGGTGTTGCCCTTATTAAAGTTGGATCTTACCACATCAAAAAATCTGGATTAGATCCATATCTTTCCACCTCAAAAGATCAGGATTAAAAGTGAGTTTTTCCACTTCAAATGATTTAATTAAGAAAAAAAATCCCTCACAAGTGTACCCAGCCACTTGGATTTTATTTAATTCCAGATGTAATCAAGCTGAAAACCAAGAATAGTCATCTTCATGTTTCTATATAGGTTTTATAGATAAGGTGACTCTCTTTCTAAGACTTGAAAAAAGTCATCAAATTTATTTTAGACTCATGCTTGAATCCGGGACCACATCTTTGTGGGTGAGCACAAAATGTGATGTTGCACACGTACAGGTCTGTTGTTCTTACCTGATTCAGATCAGAATGCCCAGGCAAAAGCATCAAGTTTCATGGCAACTTTCACTTTCCTTCTTCGAACCACCCCTTACCTATTTAATATATCATTAGTTGTTGGAATTGTGGCTTAGGGAAAGAATAGTGCCATCATGCTCTTCACAGAAATAATTCTACTTGATTGAAGAGTACCTGGGTATGTTTTCAGTAGAAAATAATTTTACCCTAATTCTGAATAGGAATAATTGCATGTATTTCCATATAACTCAAAATTAGTCAGTTAAATATCATCAGCTATTGGCTAGTCATGTTTTGATACTGAAAACGGTGGTGTGACACAGAATTCTTTAACAGCAGATTAAAGAGCTATGATAGAAAAAAATCCATTCCTGACACTCACTATGTTTGTTATATTTAACAAGGTATAGATGGGATGATTGTTAATTGATTTGCTAGGATATCACACACTACTCCATGTGGATGTGGACACAAGTATGACTATGATCTACACAGTGGGATGACTAAGAGTTCTTACTTTCTCAATCTAAGGATATACCACATGAAAAAAAAACAGGAATTTTACATTCAAGAATGCATTTTTTTTATTGAGATACTTGGATGATTTTCAGTGGTTTTAAATTTTCAGCTTACTGTTCTGCCACAAACATGTTCAGACACAGAAACCCACAGAAGAGAGGTTAATACACCAAAAGATACTTGTCTGGTTTATTAAGATGCCCTGGTATCTTAGAAGGGGCTGGCTAGACAAACATGCAACTGTACATGCTGCTGAGATGTTTTCAGCAAAAGCCAAGTATATAATGTCATTGTTTTTCACAATCAGCAATAAGTGACAAGCGATACGAGTCCTTGTACAGCTACAGACTATTCAACCTTGCTTAAGACTTTTCTTACAGTTCTAGTGTGCCAAACTCCTAATATCTACAAGATGGTAAATATTCAAACTCTCAGAAACTAATTGTTTTCTTATCAGCTGTTGAAAGAGACTTTGGATGTTATGTTTACATGTGTCCTCAAGATAAATAACTATGGAGCTTCAAATGTAATAAGTAGGAGTAGAGTATCAATTTTTATCTATATCTATATACAATATATATAATTTTTCATAAATTCATCTCATAATAATTAAATTAATAAAATATTAATATGATTTGTAGCACCATTCACCATTTTAAGGACTCCTGAGCATATGTGCAATACTAGAACACTGTACCAACGTATGCTGAGACCTGTAATTAGTAACCTGAATGCTAGTTATGAAATGCGTAAGGTGTCTAGATGAACAAAGAGGAACCTCTGAGTACCACAGTTTACAATGTAGTGACTTCACTGCCATCCCCTTTCCTCTGGAAAGTTCACACAACTTGAATCTGTAACTCAGTTGTAAGGGAATGACACAATAATGGACCTTAAAACCACTCAGTGACCTTCCAACAGCACTAATATCTCTGGTCTCTGGAGACAGGAAGATTATTATTATCTATCAAGAGTTTGCATAGTCATATATTAATCTCTGGGAAGTTTGAAAAATCTCCAGTTACGATTCCCCATTAGGCTTTTTCCTCCCTCATACATTTTCTTTCTCTTTGCCTTATTTTCTTCTCTCTTACAATTACTGAAGACCTATTCTGTGTCCAGGATTGATTTTGTTATGTTTTGGACATATGAGGATGAATGAGACATGGCTTTGTATAGGTAATTTGCTCTCAGGACAGATTGAAATAGTAAGAGTGGTAATGAAATTTGGACAAAAGACAAAATTAATTGCTGTAAGGAAGTTCCCAGCAAAAGTGCATAAGATAAAAAGGAAGGAAGTAATTAGTCCTACCTGGGAAGTCTTGCCTGCTGATGAAGCATCAGAGCAGACTCTGAAAAGATTAATGGACTTTAAGAGGTACAGTAAAAGGAAAGAATGGACTGGGATGCATTATCCACGCACGTCTGTAGATTTACTAAAATATGTGCCAGTTCTGAAGAAGGGCGAAGCCTGTGTCTCCGAGGCATATGATGTGAAGAGATTCTCACAGAAACATGATTAGGGACAAAGCATTTGGAAAATTTTGATTATAAAAGATATTTTTTTACCTTATAAAAATTAATGAGGCACATTGATACCTTGAAATGTCCTACTTGGCTAATTTTAAGTATTTGTTTATGGCAATTATCACCACTAAATTCATAGTCAAATTTTGATTCTCATATATGTATGCTTATATTTGTAAAATGCAAACAATAATGTGTGAATTTATATATTGATTTGAGTAAATGCAAAATATTTATTTCCTTACATATGGATATTGTTTAACATATCAGGGGAAGTATTAGATTTTAACTTCTCATATTACCAAATCTTATGCTCTCATTTGAAAATTTAAATATTCGGTATATGTTGTAAGCAGGCTTAAAGGAATTTGCGTTTTCCTCCCAAGGTCATACGACTTATAATTTTTTTCAAAACAAGTTTTCATCTTTCTAATACCTGAGTCCATTCTCTAAAATATGAGGTTGCTGCCTATAAGTAGAAAAGTCCACAAATGGCCAACTCACACCCTCCCATTAAATCTCTAAATTTCTTATAGCCTATAGAGTTCTCTGAATAGAGGTTATGTTGTATTAATTGTGGACTAACACAAACAAATAAAGTCTCTATGCAGTTATTACATGCCTATTTAAAATATATTTTAACCCATAGTTGTAATCTGTAGATGCCAGTATATATAGACACTAATAAAATCTAGGCTAATATATTTACCTTCCTATTTTATCTGCACACTCTCCATCTATTTATGTGTCTATGTATCTATTAACATTCTGTGTATCATCTATATTCCTATCCATTTATCTGTATGTGATTGCATAAAAAGGAAAGGAATTACAACATTCTTTGATGTGGGATTCCCCTCTGTATGCTGTGAATACCATTGGTTAATGAAGAAACTGTCTTCAGCCTGTGATAGGATAGAACAGAGCAAGGTGGGGAAAACTAAAATGAATGATGGGAAAAAGGATGTGGAGTTGAGAGAAGCCATGGAGCCTCTGCCAGGGAAAGACAGTGAAACTTTGCCTGTAGGCCACGAAAGTCATGGTAAAATATTCATTCTAGATGTAAAAGCTAGCTAGTAATACACTTAAGTAATTGGCCAAGCAGTGATTTAACTAATATAGTTTCTGTGTGGTTATTTTGGGTCTGAGCTGCCGGGCAGCCGGGAAACAAACTAACAGCCTCCCTACTATACAGATTGACTCATTATTTAAGGTATATGCCTAAATACCCTTCTTTCTTCATGAAATCTTTGTGCAACTTTAGCATTTTTATCAAACCAGTTTTGAGCACTGTTCTATGCAAGGAATTGATGCATAACCCCTCATCTGAATTTGGCCTTCATGACTGGCAGCATATAGCACCAATCACATACTCAGCAAGAAGAAACAATGTTGTCCAGGGTCTTCTGCAAGATCTTAATCCTCACTGCTCTGTGCCTCTTAAACTTATAAGCAAAAGACTCTGTCTCACAGAGAGTGAGGTAATAATTGCACATTGAATCAGCAAGGGCTTCTAGGGATAACAAAGGTAGGGGTTTCATAACTGGGATAATGTGTTCAACAAGACTCATTCAAAAGAGGAGTCTAGCGCAGCATTTTATATCCTCTGCAATCTCTGTGCAGCACAATCTGGAAGACCCGAGAGGAGTGAATTACAGTAATCAGCCTTCAATATGACAAAAGACTTAATCAGCATCTCCTTGCCTTTCTCATGAAGCCTCTCAATCTGGTGAGATCACGGAAATTATAAAAAGAAGTTTGCGAGATGGATACAAAATGCCTCTCAAATGATAACATTAAAGACAATGGAAATGGGGAAAATCACATACAAGTTTTACATTTCTGAGTTGTCTGAAACAGGATTCTAATCAGAAGCACTCCCTCGATGGTTAGACATAAGGAGCAGCTGTTTAGCATTAGAGAGGACTTGGGCCAGTCTAAGATTCTCTCTTCTCAAATTTTGCACTAGGGAAATCTCTATTTGATTGAATAAAGTAAAGGTAAAACCACATCTTTTAAAAATCAGAGAAACAGGCACATGGGTCTATTCATAGCAAGGAGATCGGTGTAAATTGCAGAGGAAGACATCCCTCTTTCACTTTATCCCTCTGCCATGGTTCTCTCAAATCCCTCACCATCCCTACCTCAACTCCCCAGTGCCACTTCCAAGCATTCATTGAATTAATTCATGGGAAATAAATGTTCTCATTAATTATATGATTAGATTAGATTTTTAAAATAGAGTTCTAGGGAATTTCTATTAAAATATATTAGTTTCAGCCTCTACTGTGATACTAAGAAGTGAATGTTACAGATTGGAGCAGAACTCGTATATTACTTTGATTTCTATCATCTTGATACAAGACAGAAACAACTCAAAAAGAAGAATCACTAATTTTGGTACATGTTTCAGAAGGTTCATTACATGGTTTTTTGGCCATATATAATTGTGCAGTACATCATGAATGGTGTAGTAGTTTGAATGTAATTGGCCCCCATAATCCGATAGTCTCGTGGGAAATGGCATTTTAGGAGGTGTGGCTTTGTTGGAGTAAGAATGTCCTTGTTGGAGGGAGTGTATTATGCGGGGGTGGGCTTTGAGGCTTCATATACTCAGAATAATGCCCAGTGAGTCAGTTGAATTGTTGTTGCCTGCAAGATGTAACAGTCTCAGCTCCAAGACCATCTATCCTTGCATGGTGCCATGTTCCCTGCCAAGATGTATTAAACCTTCGAAACCGTAAGTGAGCCCCTGAAATTAAATATTTTTTTATAAAAATTGCCATGGTTATGATGTCACTTCACCACAATAAAAAACCCAGAGTAAGACAAATGACATGAGGCAAGAAACATGTGTAGAAGGAGGATGTTCTGATGGTGAACAAAAAGCAGAGAAAGAGGAAGGCTTTTAGACCAGGTATAACCTTCAATAGAACACTCAGTGATCGGCACTCCCCACCTAGTCCCTAACTGCTACAGCCTCTACCACATCACACAATGGTACCACCACCTGATATTTTATAATCTAAACTGTAAGTACCAAGTTGTTTCGCTCAAGTTAACAAAGCAATTATGCTTGACTTTTCTCAAACGTATGAAATGTTAGGGCTCTTTATTTTTCAAAGAGAAAACTTAACTGTGGGGATGTTGTGGGATTTAAACAAGGTTATATAATCGTAGAAGAGGACAAATCTAAACTTTAGAGGTAATATTGTTGTGTAAATTTATAAAATTTATGAATCAAAGTGTAATAAATAATTGTGTTAACTCAAAGTTCTTCTGGAATATTTATGGTTTGAAAAACTACTTGGTTTTCTTTGTTAGAAACTATTCCTCAAACACATCATGACAAGCAGAGGAGAAATTATTGATGATAAATAAGTGTCAGTATGAAGTGCAGAGGCTGTCTTGAAGGGGAAAGGGCAAAGAGACTGGACAAGCGCATAATAAAGTATTATATGTGTAGAAAAGCACCATAATAAAACCCATTATCTTAAATGGCAAGTTAAAAAAAAAAGAAAAACTCACATCAAGGGACTTAACTAGCTGGTACAGAATAAAGTATTTTGCGGGGGATGAGAGAGGCAGGAAGGGGAACAGAGAAAAATGTACAGCTCAATAAAAATCAATAAAAAAATATTTGGCAGATAATATTTTGAAAAAAAATGTATTCCCTAATTTGCTACGAAGTTGCAAAGAAGTGGTAAGTACACATGACTTCTTGAACATGCAGCTGAGCATGGCAAACAAGTGACTATCCACATATAAGAACATGAACAAACACAGGGTAATATGATAATAAAAAAGAGGTGTGCTTCATATCTTGAGCAATACCAAGTTCTTAAAAATCAAGACTACCAAAAGGTCGTTTTGGTTTATGCTGTGTGCTATAAAGGTGCTAAGAAGCTCCTATTACCTTTATTAAAATCAAAACCGGAGACTGACAAGCAGTGCTAGTTAAGTGAAGATTTTTGTCTCTTTCAGTGTTCAACTTTTTGAACTAAAAATCTGAGAAGAAAAATGGCCTGTTCCAGTTACTCATTTTCTGCTCTAACTTAGAGGATATAAAGGACTAACCAATATATTTTCGTTAAAAAAAATCCTCTTTGGTTCATAAACACCTACAGCTGTTGAAGTGGGGGTAAAAATATGAGTCGAAGCTGAAGAGACTTTCAATGCAATTTCAGTGTTCTATTTTAAGAGTTTTCAAAGTCTTATGACGTTGTGGAAGTGAAGTGACCTGACTTTTGAATAGAAATAAAAAAAAAAAATCTCAAGTAACATGTATAGCTAGGACACAACACAAAGAGAAAAATGGGTAGATGAAAGACAGTAGCAGCTTCAACTACACTGCCTTTATAGCCACAGGGTTGCTGCATAGAAGGTTCTAGAAACTCTGTCTTGGATTTTGTAATGAATTGCTGCTAGTACTAAGGTTAAGATTAGAGGCAGTAGGCTCTGGCAAACTGTTCATTATAGAACTTGAACTGAAGCCAATTACTTGTGTTGTGTGTCCTGAAGAAACCTTGGAGGGAATCCCCAGTTGCTTTATCAATCAGGAAAGTTACTCCCAACCTCTTAGAAGAAAAGGTAAAGAGCAAAGTCATTAGAAAGAAAACTTTCCAGCTTGGTATTACTGAATTACTCACTTCTGGTAGTATTTTTATTTTGTGATAGGCTAGTATACACTCTGATTTTCAGTGAGCCAGCTTCGGGTCTATAAAGAAAATACTTCTGAGCTATGACTACCTGGGAATCAACAATCCTAGCAATGAGTTTAGCCCTTAGATTAGAATGTAATAATATATCAACTTTATTTTATACTCTTGATATGAATGGGTAATTAGAAAAACTTAACACAAGGGTTCACAACAAAAGGTGATTTGCTTAATAGTTATGACAAGTGAAGCATCCAGAACTGGCAACAGAAGATTTGCTACAGCAATAAGTATAAATTAAAAAAAAAAAAGATTGTCCATGTATGTGATGAAGGTTCTTGTGCAGTCTTGAAACTCACCCTTATTCACTCTTACCACCTTCTAAAATGATCTGATATGGTGAAATGATACAGAAACCCAGGAAGTAATAGGTTGGCTTGAGCAAAGCATTGATGTCATTCTTCATTGCTGAGAGTCGGCACAGAGTGTACATAATAGAACTGGGGAAGAGCTGGAGAATACTTAGAACTATACCATCAAGACAAGTGCTAAATACAGTAAGGTTGGGCAACGAGAAGGAAAGGTTGGGCAAATGTTGTGGAGGGAAGAATTTGGAGTACACCACAGCGTTCCCAAAACTTTGATGTATGTATCTTAGTAGTCTTAGAATTCCTGTTATGGGAAACTTACTATTATCACCACTTGACAAGGGGAAATAGTGAATTCTGTGTGTTTCAACACTATTTTCCATAGGTAGAAACTTAGGAAGACTGATGATAAGAAGCTTGGTATGCTTTTCTTCAATTAAGGAAAATATTCTCAGGGGCAATTAACTTGTCAATATAGACACACTTTAGGGAATATGAAAGATAGGTATCATTGTTGGAGGCACATGAAATTCTATAATTGATACAGACCTATGACCCTGCTCTTACTTAATTTGATAAGAATTCCCTCCATATTGATTCTTTGATCCTGCTATGATATTATAACCTATTGCAATATTAGACAAGGCATGCTATTTTCTACTTATACAAAACTGTTTTGTGTAAATAACTTTGACACGCTTTAAAAAATATTCCAACTATAAATTAGATGATGAGGTTAGTAAATTTTAAGCTACAATTATTCTGAAGTAGTTGAAAAATTTTCCAATTCAAAAAAACATGAGAGGTTCTATGTAGAGACCTGTACCAAACAATTTCTTCAAAAATTTTGCTATAGTATGGAAGCATTATATCAAAACCTTGTGATTATTAAAAACACTATATCCATTTGAAATCCCTAATGCAAACTTTCATGGACCAAATGACAATAGATGATATTGGTTCCTAAATTTTATAAACATTCTTTTGAATATTATGTAAACCAAAAATCTTCTAAACTTCTGAATGAAAAGTGGACCCATTTATAGTAAAGCATATCCTGAATTATGGAAATGCATATCTACAGCAAAGTATACCAGCATGCTCATGATGGGTCTGAGTATCCTATAGCTTTCCTTGTTTCTATTTTTCTTTTCAATACTGACTTATCCTTTTATGTCTTTGCATTTTAACAATAGATTGATGTGGGATTCCCATTTGTATGCTGTAATACGATTGGTTAAATAATAAAGAAAACTGGCTTGGCCTGATAGGGCAAAAGAACAGAGGTAGGCAGGGAAAACTAAGCTGAATGCTGGGAGAAAGAAGGGCAGAGTTACAGAGAAGACATGTAGCCTCACTGGAGCCAGAGGGAACATTAGCCAGTAAGCCACAGCCATGTGGCAATACACAGATGAATAGATACGGGTTAAATTGATATATAAAAGTTAGCCAATTAGAAGCTAGAGCTAATGGGTCAAGCGGTAATTTAATTAATATAGTTTCTGTGTGATTATTTTAGGTCTGAACAGTCGGAAACCAACAAGCAGGCTCCTTCTAACAATAGATGTGTGATCTCTGAGTTGTATACATCATGGTCAAATATTGTAATAAATACTTCCCCTGAAATATATCATTATTAAATGGCAAATATTTGTAAACAAAGAATGTAATTCAATGAACTACTGACCATATGGGTAGCCTTGATACAAAAGTGTTGTCAATGAATAATAACATGGAAAGAACTCACTGCCTTTCCCAAGTATGTTTAGTGCTTGGATGAGTCCTATTTCTCTTGAGACTTTCACACCTCTCATGCTACCCAAGTTATTCAAAGATCTAAACTCTTTGGAAATCCTTCCCAGACGGACAGTTTTAATTAAAACTGTGAGTTCTAAAAGAAAATTGTAAGTGCGGTTTTAGAATCGATAAACAGTAAGGATGTTGGATTAGAAATGAGGGTAGGAGTTATCTATATTCATGAAGGTATGGGATTGAAAGAGAGAGTGGGATGATCAACATTTATTATGTTTGAGGTCTGGAAATGAGGGATGACCTATATAATGGTGGTATGGTGCTAGCAATGATTTTTAAGTTTGGACAGAATTTTTTTTTTAAATTACAACCTCATTTTAATATGCAACCACTCAATAGGACTATTTAATTGTGAGAACTTAAATGCAGAAGGGATTGCTTTGATGCATAATTAAGTGAAAGGGTAAGAAACAGAAGAGCATAGTACTGAGCTGGGGCACAGAGCTCAATAGTTGTACATGATAGAAGTCATGAGACCTTGGGTGTTCCTATCGGTGAAAAATAGCAAAGAGCCAAAGAATAGAAAGAGAAGGAGGAAAAGGAGAAGGTGAAGATGGATACAAAGAAGGAAAAGGAAAAAGATAAAGCACCAAAAGATGTGGGTTGCAAGGTCATGACAAAATTACTGGGTCCTGGAAAGGTGAGGTAATTAGATAGCTTGGAGATGTGTCACCATGAGACTATTTAACAAACTTGTGGTAAGTTCAACAAGGAAAACCCATGCACCTGTACGGATCAGTGGGATTAGACACAATGTACTGTGAACAAAAATGGCATTCATTGTGTAAAATAATAAAATGTGAGAAAAATGGTAGTATTGCATTTACATTCGTGATTGCATCTTTACAAGGACACACTCACATAAATACTAAACACATAATGAACTTGACATTAGATTAGAATCTGGGCAATATTTATCAATGAAAAAAAAAGGCGTGTGAGTAGATAGAGAACTATGTAAAAAGCTTTCAGAATAACTTCAAAGATATATAATGAGATTTCTAAATCTAACAGATTTCCAAATCTAACCTGTCTGTTTTACTTCTGATTGGTGGTCTATTTGTCAGAGTTGATTATACTAATTCATTTATTTTGTTCACCTTCTTAATGTATCTGTGAGCCAAAGAATAATTTGTCTTTGACCTTAGAGCCTTCAAGCTGTTTGTAGATTTGTTCATCTTCTAAGGGAATTGGGGTGTGTGATAAATTGCAGCATTGTTTCACTTGCAGGGTTTTCCTGCTAAGATGAGTCTGCGCTGTGATTTATACTTTAATTTGGCAGTCAGTTTGTTTTCTAAAGTATATCTTTACAAATTCTCACAAAGCCTTACAATAGGTGCTTTTGCAGGCTATCTATGAATGCCTATAACCCCATTAAGACTCAACATTAATATTACACACATATACCAGTTAAATATCAGCAGAAAACAAAATTTTCTCGAGCCTACTTTTGATGTATTCATATGTATGTCTGTGTATCTGTGAGTGTGTGTGAGACATACTCATCGCTTCATGAATGGTCTATTGAAGTTCATTTTTTCATTTGTTTCCCTCAGCTATTATAAAAACTGCCCTTCCGAACATGGACCGAGAAGCCAAGGAGGAATATCTGGTCGTAATTCAAGCCAAAGATATGGGAGGACATTCTGGAGGCCTGTCTGGAACCACAACACTTACAGTGACCCTTACTGACGTTAATGACAATCCTCCAAAATTTGCACAGAGTAAGTGATTTCCTGCACTTGTCACAAATCAGGCAGATTTCTAGTAAAATTTTCCTCAGCATTACAACCCCAAAACAGTTATAGACTGCTTATTTGAAAAGCATGTCAAGACACACATTTATCTCCATTTTTATAATTTCAAGAACATTGAGGAAACCCCAAATATCACAGGCACCGTAGATAATAAATCAGGAAAAATTTAAGTGAATGTTGAAAATTTTTCCCTGATATTGATCCATTATTTGTACCATTGTAGAAAAGAAATAAAGCCTGTAGCAGGGAAACAAACTGTACATTAAAATTGCTTCCAAATTCCTACTACCAGGAGCGACATCAGGAACCATTGACTCCATCTTGCTGAGGGTATGCTCATCTTTAGCAACATCAAGAGAATTCTAGGAAGCCACTGTTAGTGGTCCAGGCTAATGACCATTATTTAAATACATCATTATCCTCTCATAAGACACTTCCTATAAGCATTTATTCAATTAATATGATATGAAGGAATGCTTCAATAAATGCTTCCAAACATACAAAAGAACTCTTGAATTGAGAAATGAAGGGAATTACATAGAATAGGAAGAAATCAATAAGACAATGAAAGGAGAATAGACACAAATAGACACCAGTACTAAAAAAATATGTGGTTACAAATACATATATCAACAATAGTACATTGGCATATGTATATATATACATATATATATATATATA